>NW_025727089.1:0-98395 GCF_021461385.2 Schistocerca piceifrons | reverse complement strand
CTTTCCTTCTCCCCTCCCAGTCACATCACGTCGCTCAAACGGAAAGAAAGAAACAAACAAACAAACAACACAGACTCTTTCGCACTTTTCAACTTCCGAACAGTGTGGTGGCCCTGAAAAGGGCCGTTTCCTAGTCTCTCCCACCCACAAGCACGGGCCGCGGGAAGGCCAGCGCCCGCTGCGACGCAGCCTAACCGCCGAAACCGTACAGGGTGCGCCCCCTGCCTCTTCAGGGCGTACACCACGTCCATGGCCGTCACAGTCTTGCGCTTGGCGTGCTCAGTGTACGTCACCGCGTCGCGGATCACGTTCTCCAGGAACACCTTCAGCACCCCGCGGGTCTCCTCGTAGATCAGACCAGAGATGCGCTTCACGCCGCCCCTGCGAGCCAGGCGGCGGATGGCGGGCTTCGTGATGCCCTGGATGTTGTCGCGCAACACCTTGCGGTGCCGCTTGGCGCCACCCTTGCCGAGCCCCTTTCCTCCCTTGCCGCGGCCTGTCATCCTTCCTTCCTCGGGCAAAGCAAAACGTGCACAAACAGCAGCTGCAGCGGCTGGCGAGTCGGCTACGGTCTGCGCCCAGCGCGCCCGCCGCCCCCCTATATAGACCTCTGGCCCGCCCTCCCCCCACCACGCGCAACCGAGGGCATATAAGCGCAGCACGGAGGCGCGCGGGCCCGTTGTCAAGGCAGCACCGGACGCCGCGCCGCACCTAACCTCCACGCACGCCGCTCCGCTACCGCTATGGCCCGCACAAAGCAAACGGCCCGCAAGTCCACCGGCGGAAAGGCGCCGCGCAAACAGCTCGCCACCAAGGCGGCGAGGAAGAGCGCGCCCGCCACCGGAGGCGTCAAGAAGCCCCACCGCTACAGGCCGGGCACCGTCGCCCTGCGAGAAATCAGGCGCTACCAGAAGAGCACAGAGCTGCTCATCCGCAAGCTGCCATTCCAGCGCCTAGTGCGCGAGATCGCCCAGGACTTCAAGACCGACCTGCGCTTCCAGAGCTCCGCAGTCATGGCCCTGCAGGAGGCCAGCGAGGCCTACCTCGTCGGCCTCTTCGAAGACACCAACCTGTGCGCAATCCACGCCAAGCGCGTCACCATCATGCCCAAGGACATCCAGCTCGCGCGCCGCATCCGCGGCGAGCGCGCCTAAACCGCGCCGCGGCACCGCACCGCACAAACAAAAACGGCCCTTTTCAGGGCCACTAACATCTCTCCGTCGCGAGCAAACTTTGTCGGTCGCCTGCCTCTCGCCCCGCAACCCAAAAACAACAACCACCACTTCCCGTCCGTCCGCCACACCCGCTCACTCTGCCTGCCTGCTTAGCAGCGCGCAACAATCACACATCATCCCTCCCCGGCGCTCAAAGCGCACAATACCCAACGGCCGACGTCACACCGCACGGGTGGCTGGCCGGCCGGCCGCCGCTTTCGTTTCGAAAACACAAAAACAAACCCGCACTCCACTCCGACGGCCAACGGCCAGGCAGGCGCGCTCGCTCGCTCTACACGCCACCGAAATCCCCGCCGACTCCTTCCACATCTCAACGTGCCCCCCGTTGCAAAACATAACACACACACACACACACACACACACACACACACACACACAAAGGAACAAAACAACAAAGACCAGACACGACTAGACAAGACAGACATCCGAGAAGAACGAACGCAGGCAAGCCAACCAACGTATTCAAACAAAACAACGTGACAGAAAACCAACCGTCGGCCGCCGCCACAAACACGGCGACAATCAACAACAACACCGCTTACCGCTACCGCCGCCCACACCCGCCACCGACCCCCGCAATCCAACCACCACGGCACGCAAACAGCATCCCCACGGGCATACAGAAACGCCAGACAGACAGACAGACAGACACCCACACCAAACGCAACACGACAATCAAAACCTTCCCCGACGTGCTTTGATGGCCCTGAGAAGGGCCGTTTTGGGCCGCGCGTCTCTTGCGCGCCACTAGACGACGACGGGGGGTGGGGACGACGGAGTCAAGCGCCAAACCCTTCCTTTCTCCCATCTCTTTCTCCTCTACTCTACTTCTTCTTCTTGGGCGAAGCCTTCGCCTTAGACGGCGTCGTCGCCTTCTTCGGGCGCGGCGCCTTCGGCTTCTTCGTCGGAACCTTGGCGGCCTTCTTCGCCTTCGACGGCGACTTGGCCTTGGCCGGCTTGGCCGCAGCCGCCTTCTTCGCACCCGCGGGAGCGGCCGACGCCGCAGACGCCTTCTTGGCGGCGCCCGCCTTCCGACCGGTCGCCGCCTTCACGCCACCAGCCTTCTTTGCGCCGGCCGCACGGGCGCCCTTCTTCTCCTTGCTGGCCGGAGCGGCGCGCTTCTTCTTGGCACCGCCAGCACGAGCCTTGCCGCCCTCGGCCGCCCCCCCCGCCGCCGGCGCCGGCAAGCTTGAACGAGCCGGACGCGCCCTTCCCCTTCGTCTGCACCAGCTCGCCCGCCACGACGGCCGACTTGAGGTACTTCTTGATAAACGGCGCCAGCTTCTCCGCGTCCAGCTTGTAGTGCGCGGCAATGTACTTCTTGATCGCCTGCAGCGACGACCCGCCGCGCTCCTTCAGACTCTTGATGGCGGCCGTCACCATCTCAGAGGTGCGCGGGTGCGCAGGCTTGGCGCGCGGCTTCTTCGCAGACGACGCAGACTTGGCCTTCTTCGTAGTGCCGGTGGCGGCGGGTGCCGCAGCAGTCTCGTTCGTAGCCGCCTGATCTGCCATTTCGACGACGCGCGTAACACACAGCGAGAGCGAGAGCGAGAGCGAGCGGGACGGCAGGCAGGCACGCAAGCACAGCACAGCAGCAGAGCAGAGAATCACAAGGCCCAGCCAGTGTCGCGGGCGGGCGCGGACGGCCGAGAGAGCGGGCCGCCACTCTGCGCGCCGCCGCGCCGCGCCTCCCGCGCTTGCTACCGCCCAACGTCCGACAGCCTGTGCGGAGCAGCCCCAAACCTGCGCCACAACCGCCCGCGCCTTTCAAACCACCGAGGATGGGGCTACACACAGCCACACCACAGTCGCCAACCAGTCGCCACGGCAGCGCCGCAAACCACGGCCAAACTGCAGCTACCGCGCGCTACAGCCTGGGTCGGCCCGCCGAGAATCGCCGCCCCCGCCCAAATGCCGCCCCCACAGCCCCAGCCGACGACCCGCCACAATGGCCAAACCTTCGGCAAAACTCCCACACCGTCGCCGCGGCAGCCCGGCCAGCGCGGCCGGCGCCACAGCCACACAAGCCGAGGCGTGCGGCGATGACGGCCGTGCAAACGCGCCTCCGCCGCCCCATCGCCTTCCGTCGCCCTCCCGCCGTTTCCCGATCGGCCCGCAGCCGTCGGGCCACATCGCGCGCCGTCCTCCTCCTCTCGCCCGCCAACATTCACAGCCGTTTATCAACAATTGCCCGCCGCAAACGGACGCCGCCTGCGCAACAGGCGCCGCCGCCCCTCGCCGCTTCCGACCCAACCCCTCGACCGAGGCAAACCGCAATCCGAATCTACAGACCAACCCAATCTGCCGTCAGCACACACGACAGCCGACCTTACACGTTACGCGTTACACATTACGTTTACACGTCTAGGTTAGGTTAGGGTTAGGTGGACGTGGGTTAGGTTAAGGGGACTTGGGTTAGGTTAAGCGTCAAACTTAGGTTAAGCATTCAAACACGTCAGGCGTCAGAGGTTAGGTTAGGTTACACGTTAGGTTAAGGGGTCAGTGCTAGGTTAAAAAAAAGCGTTCAAACGTGAGGCGTCAGCCGGACAGCTTACCTTACGTAGACGTTAGGGGCTCACAGGCTGAGCTCACCTCGCCACACCACAGGTTAGGTTCGGTTCGCTCGGCTCAGCGTAAAGCGCCGAGGTCAGGGTTACGTTCGTTCACCTTCGGGCGCCACACTTTCGGTTGAAAGGTCGCGACGGGACGACGTCGGCAGGCACGCCGCAAACGAACAAAAACGTACAGACGACGTCGAAAACCGCCGACAGACGGGGGAGCAGCACGACCACGACCAGATACCGAGCGCGAACGAGACACACGCGAACCACCCCCACCGGCCAAAGGGCACCACACAACAACCCAGAGCACCACGTGTCGACACCAGAGCAACCCGCCGCTCACGCGACATGGCTGGCACCGAAGGGCAACCGCCCGCAACTGCGCTTTCCGCGCCGGCCCGGATGCACGTCGTGCTACAACAACACCACTACCGTACACAGCCGCTGTTCACAACATCACTATCATGCGCGCCCGCGGCTCGCCGCCGTCGCAGTCGCAGCCCCAACGCCAGCACTTTTGCACCACCATTCACACGCACCGCAACACAGCTCGCCGACACAGCCGAACAAAACAAACACCACACAACAACAGCAACAACGCCGCCGCCTCTACTTGTGCCGGCGACCCACCCCGCCGATGGCGCACCTTTCGCCAGCCGGCAATCGACACACACGCACCCACCCACCCCCCGGGGCCCAGTGCAAACAAAAAAAACACACAAAAACAAAAAAACCAAACAAAAACAAAACGACACGGGAAGCGCACACCGCCACTTCGCGCGCACGCCACCAACCAGTCGTCGTCTCAAAATAACAAACACAAAAAAAAAATAAACTAACAACTAGGGCAACACGAAACAAAAAACGCCTCGCACGAACCGCCCACAAAAAGGACAAGCACACGCACAGCCTCTGCTGACGACCACGACGCAGCGGCACGCTGCTCCTGTCCCGCGCCCCGCGCCCCACTCGAGTCACAACTCACGCGACACCGTCAACGACGGGCTCGCTTCCCGCAACCTACCACCTTTCCGCCACGACGCACAGCCCCAGCCCCACCCGACGACGCGCCCGTGGCAACGACTGCACTTTCACCACCGCCTCCCCCTTCCCCCCCAAAACACACACACACACACACACACACACACACACACACAGCCAGCCAAAAACGCACTCGCGACCCACACATGCACACGCCAACCAGTCAACGTCGACAACCACACGCAAGGCTCGAAACGAAACCGGCGTCCTTCCACGTTGCCATCAAGCTACGCGACACAAGACACAAGGAACCAACACAACAGCCGGCCCCACTAATTCCCCACTCTCACGCCGCAAAAAGCACACCGAAACCGCCAAACGCACGCACATTCCCCTTCGCACTGACACCGACCGGCTCGCTACCACACACCTCTCGGCAGCCGTTTCACGCCAATTCGCCACACCGCCCACACAGTCGACAAGCGCCCGCCCTGTACGGCACACGCAACGACGCAGCGCAGCAAAGGGCGCCCGCAACACATACCTCTCCTCCCCCTCTCTCTCTCTCTCCGCCGCCCGACGCGCCAACCGCCACACCACACCGCCAGCCACTCGCAAATTGTGCACTGCCACCAGCCACACGTCCAACACGCCGCGCCGCCTCCGGCCACCCGCCAGGGGGCGCTCACGTCCGCGACAACAGCGCGGCCCGCCGGGCCGGGCCGGGCCGAACCGAACCGAGCCGCCGCTGCTCTGCACTCGGCACGGCCACACCCTGCTGCAGACCGGGCTCGTCTCTCTGTACGCGTCTGCCTGCGCATCAACACAACACGACCTTTTTTTTTTCCTCTCTCTACCGCCATCCCTTCTTCTCGCGTTTTACTCGTTGTTGCAGCAGCGGCGCACACCTACACATCCACAGCCCCAGCCGAGCCGAGCCGGCCTCACCTCAGGGCCCGCCGCCAGCGTCTCCTCCTCGGGCACAGGTGCGGTGCTGTGGCCGCCCATCCAACCGCATTGCTGGCCGTCCAGCCGCCAGGCGTTCCCACTGCCGCGAGCCACGCCGCGCACCGACCCTGCTGCAGAAAACGAAGCATAGCCAGAGACCGACCGATACACAAAGCAAGCCGTCGCCTCGCCTCTTGTCCTTCCTGCCTTCCTTCCGCCCCCGCCCTTCTCACACCACCGCCTCTCCACTTTCGCCCCCCCCCCTCCTCCTTTTTTTTTTTTTTTTTTTTGTTTTCTTCTTTCTTTCTTTCTTTCTTTCTTTCTTTGGCCCTCTCTCCTTCCCGCCATGGCGGTTACGGCACCGCCTGCAGCGGCAGATTTTGTGCGCCCACACGCCTACTCCTACCACCATTAACCTCGCCCTGCCCTGCCCATCAACGTCGCAGTCGAACCGACGCTTGCCAACACACTGCCGACGTTCCTTTCTCTTTTCGGCCTACGCCCATTACGCGCCGCCGCCACAGCACCTTCCCTTCCCACAACACACCGACGTCATCACACGCACCCCAAAACAGGGGCCACGACCGTGTTCCTCGCCCACTCCCGTCCCGCACGGTACGCACATTCCCAACTATTATTACCGCGCACCCTCCCTTTCCAATCTGTGTGTCTCTGTGTCTGTGTCCTGTCCGCGCGTGACGCCTCTCAACATCCGCCGTCCCCCGTCCCCCGTCCCGTTTTCGCCCCCATGCCGTCGTCGCGCCGCCTCCTCCCCGTCCACCGCCGCCCCTGTCCGCCCCGCACCACACCATACACCGCTGCTTGTCCCGGCCGTTGCCACCAAAGGCGCCGACCGCAAACGCGCCACGCCGCAGCCCCCGTGCGTCTCGCGCTCGCTTGCATCTCCGTGCCGACGCTGCCTCTCTTCCCGCTCGCACTCGACCTCGACAACACAGTCTTTGGCTCCGCCACTGCGTGTTCCGGTGGTACGCACGCTGCAACACGTATGTATTCATTACCAGAGCGATGGCGAGGCATGACAGCATCTCTGTCTGACCAGAGAGTTATTTATCGTTGCTAGTCGGCGCTTGGACCGCGCCAGACGACAGTAGTGGCACGCACCGGGTCGCCAGGAACAGTTGTTATATATATTGTAGCGCGAGTCGGGAGAGGTAGTAGTCGGTCGACAGTAGTAGCGGGTGGACGGTTGTACTGAGCGGGCGTCGGCGGCGTGCTCTGCTCGTCTCGCGACTCTGGTCACGGTTCGGGACGATGTATAGTATATTGTGTTATAATCAAAAGGTGGTGTGAAGCTGCATTTTGCGCAAATCTGATAACGTATGTTCATTGTACTTATTTTGTTCAACGACAAAAAGCCCCACTATTACTTTTTTCTAAAGTAACTTTTGTCTTTTAACGAAAAACATTCACTTTTTAAAGACTACTTCCTATGGCATTTCCCTCCAAGGAGTGCAATTAATTACCAGCCAGCACTCATTCATTGCACACAGCTGTGTAAGGGGTATCTACAATTGAGGAGCGGATACAAATGCAATTTTTTGTTTTGTTTTTTTTTTTTTTGTGCGTTGTAACCTCCCCGCAAAATTTAAAATAATGGACAATGTTATTTACGGATGCTAATGGACATTGCGCTAATTGTAACCTCGCCCACAATGAGAGGTATTGAAAATGGCAACAAAAATGTTAAATTCGCAATCTGACTCAAATATAAATTCTTCACAACATTTAAAAGTCCGTTCAGTGACAAGAAACTTCAATTAAACCGAAATATCGGTCTTTGGCCCTGTGCAAAACAATCAGAATTAAAGTCTTACCTCAGAATAAATGGATGTCACATTTCTGCTCTTGTTTGTTGCGCAGCGCTTGGAGGAACTGCATTGCAAATAATAATATTCTCTTTTTTTTTTGTGATTTTAGTGAAATTTTTCTTCAAAGAAGTGGAATGAAATGTGAAGTGCAACGAACTCTTCAGTTCAATAAAAAATTAAATGTTTGAAAAATGCTTTTGAAATAAAAATTATTATTGGGGAACTTGTTGGAGAATAATTACAATAAATAAAATTGTTCATTATCTAATGATTATATTAATTCACAGTATACCTTATTCACCATCTTGACCAGTGTTGCCGACCGCCTACATCACACAACCGCACTCGGCTGCTACTACTGACCGACCGCTCTGCATGACGACTATTAGCGTACTGCACGCGACGACTACTGACAGAGTACAGCCCTCAACTAGACAGACCTACAGACTCGCAACGACCGACCGACTGACTGACTGACTGACTGACTGACTGAGAACCGCTCGCAACACTCGCGCGGTCCAGCGCAAACTCTCTGGTCACAGATGCTACAATGTCTCGCCATCGCTGCTATGTTACATACGTGTTTCAGTGTCTTTTTCATTGGGGTGACGATCTTTGGCTCTTTTTATTCTGAATACAGGGCCAAAGGTCAACGCTGCTGCCCTTATACAATTTATCAGGTTTCATTATGTCTGTTGCAATGTTACATACGGTTCATTCTTTCATTAATATTATCGTTGGGTTTGTTTTGTAGGGACGTTAACATTCTGGCACATTTCTATTATCATCGGACTCTCTGCTATTTGTGCAGGGAGGTTATACCTGGGTCCATTTCCATTTCCATTTACATTCTAATATTGATAGACTTTTTGTTTTCTTTTTTGTTTCTTGTTGTTTTTCCTTCTTTTTTTTGTTGTTTTTTTTTTTGTTTGTTTTGTTTTTCCCGCTCTCACCACCACCGCCGCATCACGCCTCCCGTTTTCTTGGTTTCTTTTCTGTTCTTCAACTGCTTCAACATCACCGCGCCCCATTTCCACACCACAGCCATCAGCCTCCAAGACGGGCAGGCGCAGTGTGCCATTTCCGGCGCACAAGCACACCCGTACGGTACTCTCCTCGCCCCCACGCCACCAACAACACAGCGACCACGCGGCTGTCAGGCACGGCACGGCACGGCACGGCACCGGCGAAATGCGCCGCCCCCGCCCCTCCGCGCATCCGTCCGTCTCGCCACGTTCACTGACAGCCGCGTCTGCGGCTACACCACGACAACCACAACACAACACCGCTCCCCTCCCTGGCAACTCATTGTTTTTCTCCTCCTCTTTTGCACAAACCACAACGCCGAGCACAGGCGCAAGCCACCCACACCGCGCCCCTCCCCGTCCCGCCTTTCTTTGGCCGCCGCTCCTCGTTTGCCCCCTCCCATCTCCCGAAATGCCATGCCAGCAGCGTTACGCATGCCCCTCCCCTGTCCACACAACACTACCGCCAAACGAACAGCCTTCCGGGCCACATGCAGGGCACGCCCACCTCCAAACACTGCCAATTCACGGACGCACACACACACACACACACACACACACACACACACACACACTTTCTCGACACCTTTCTGTACGGAGGGTGCGTCATCTCGACCGTGACAGAGTGACGCCAACTATCGACGATCCATTTCCCCCCACTGGTGAAACATGTCCACTAACACCTACATACATCATTCAAGTACACAGACAATAGCATACACACAATGGGAGGGCACACGAACATGGACGGCACGGCACTGTCATACACTCTTCCTCACAACCATATCAACAAACGTTACGTACATCCGGGAAAGCGAAAGCGAAAGCGAAAGCAAAAGCAAAAGCAAAGCCCAATGCAGCCGTCAAAGGTAACGTTCACCACGGCAGACACTTGCAGCCGCGCCGCCGTTAAACGCATTTCAGTGCGGCTCCAATACGCCTCCGACACGGGAACGTTCCGTTGCTCTACGAATGCGTTTCTCCCCTTTTTCCCTTCCTCTCTCTTTTGCCCCCCCTCCTTGCACTCTTGCCTCATTCCTCACGTTCTGCCCAGACATTCGACCGATCAAAGTCAACCTTTCGTCACCGTTCTCAGCGCGACGGTGTACAACAGTATGACGGGTGTGCCCAAGACTTCGGTTCAGTTGCGTGACGCCGGTCTATCGCGCCGATCGACAGTTACTCAGGGGGCGACGGATCGGACCACGTCACCGACACACAAAACACTTTCAAACAAACACATACATACCGGATGGACACAGACAAACACGTGTACAGACATTCGCCAAACAAACGACGACCGCCGCCGCCGCCGCCGCCGCCGCCGCCGCCGTCTAGCGTCGCGCTTACTGTACTGCACTGGACACGCGTGCATCTTGAATGACGACATCGGTGTGCGTGCGTCGTACGCAATCAGTCAGACACGGCTATCAAAAATCAGAGTCGAATGGTACATCATCGTGCGTGTCGCCGTACACGTACAGTACAATACAACAACAATGCGTCTTAATGGCACGTTCAATTTCAACGTCACTCACACACCTCCACGCTGCAGTTACGTCGCACCATTGTCAAACTCGGCGTACAGCAAAGGGAATAGTGGGCGGCAAAAAAAAACCAAACAAAAACATTTCACATTTCACCCTCGCCATGTATGATGTGCAAAAAACAAACCCGCAAACGGCCGTCGTTACGGTGACACAAAAGTCGCCGATCGCACTGTCCCCCCTCGCAGACAGGTAACACACACACACCACCACCAATGGGTCAAAACCACTCCAACGAGGCGTGCCACCATTCCACGCCACGGCGACCAACCTCGTGGCCGTCCCCCGCAACACGCTTTGACGCGCCCCCCCCCCCCCACCCACAATCAAAATGCACACATACATCACAGCCGTCCACACAAACAACAACAACAACAATTCCGCCCTTCCCGCAAAAGGCAAGTTGGTGGCCCTGAAAAGGGCCGTTTTGCCGCTCTCGCAACGGAGGAGCCTTCTCCATCCTTCCTTCCACTCCAGAGCCACCTCCTTACTTGGAGCTCGTGTACTTGGTCACCGCCTTCGTGCCCTCGCTCACGGCGTGCTTGGCCAGCTCGCCAGGCAGCAACAGCCGCACAGCGGTCTGGATCTCGCGGGACGTGATGGTCGAGCGCTTGTTGTAGTGCGCCAGGCGAGAAGCCTCGGCCGCAATGCGCTCGAAAATGTCGTTCACGAAGCTGTTCATGATGCTCATCGCCTTCGACGAGATGCCCGTGTCAGGGTGCACCTGCTTCAGCACCTTGTAGATGTAGATGGCATAGCTCTCCTTCCTCTTGCGCTTCTTCTTCTTGTCGCCCTTCGAAATGTTCTTCTGCGCCTTGCCAGCCTTCTTGGCGGCCTTCCCGCTAGTCTTGGGCGGCATCTCGAACGAACGTACGGCAGCAGCAACACCAGTAGCAAGCGCTCCGCTCTAGTCAGCGTCTCCCCACACAGTGGCACCCGCCGCCAGCCGCCGCCGCACCTTTACCAGCTCGCCCTGTTGCGGCCGCCGACCAATGGGGCGCGCGCGCAACCGGCCGCCGCACCCGAGCCCATAAAGCACCCCCACCCCGGCTGCGCCGGCACGCACTCCGCTGCTCGACTCGCTGCCGCTCGCACCGGTCGTTTTCGTTTCCGTTTCGTGTGCACCGTCGCTAGCCCATCGCCATGTCCGGACGCGGAAAGGGAGGCAAAGTCAAGGGCAAGTCAAAGTCCCGCTCAAGCAGGGCTGGGCTCCAGTTCCCGGTCGGCAGAATCCACCGCCTCCTGCGCAAGGGAAACTACGCAGAGCGCGTCGGCGCCGGGGCGCCCGTCTACCTCGCCGCCGTCATGGAGTACCTCGCGGCTGAGGTGCTCGAGCTGGCCGGAAACGCGGCCCGCGACAACAAGAAGACGCGCATCATCCCGCGCCACCTGCAGCTTGCCATCCGCAACGACGAGGAGCTCAACAAGCTCCTGTCGGGCGTCACCATCGCACAGGGTGGTGTCCTGCCCAACATCCAGGCCGTCCTGCTGCCAAAGAAGACCGAGAAGAAGGCCTAAAGGAGGCCAAGGCAATCGCAGCGCCGCGTGCTCCCCTGCACGCAACGCGCTTTGCCGGCTCGGCTCGGCCCGGCCCACAACAATCGGCCCTTTTCAGGGCCACCACACAAACCTACGTCCAAAGCAAAATTTCAGTCGTCCTCGCCGCACCTTGTTTTGTTTTAACTTTGCACTTTCACAGCACAGCCGCCGCCGGCGCACGTCCGCCATCTTGTCGTCCACACAGCCCGTGTGGCCCAACAAACACACACACACACACACATTCATTCATTTTGCACGGTCGCAGTCGCCTTCCAAACGACAACGGCAGCAATAATGACCATTGTTACAGGGAGGCGTGTCGACACACCGCCCTCCACTCCCGCGCGCAACGGCCGTCGACACGAACGAAACAGCTGATCCGGCCGCCTGTGCCCACACGCCTTGCCTCGGAAACCCCAACGCCGCCGCAAACACACAGAGCCAAACCACGCAAGCAAATAATCACCGCCTCTCGCACAACAACACACAGCCCGCCATCTCCGTCGCGATCGATACAACGACACACAATAACAAACACAAACGAAGCAGCTCCCACACACAGCCAGCCACATGACACGTTTCCTTTCCTTCTCCCCTCCCAGTCACATCACGTCGCTCAAACGGAAAGAAAGAAACAAACAAACAAACAACACAGACTCTTTCGCACTTTTCAACTTCCGAACAGTGTGGTGGCCCTGAAAAGGGCCGTTTCCTAGTCTCTCCCACCCACAAGCACGGCCGCGGGAAGGCCAGCGCCCGCTGCGACGCAGCCTAACCGCCGAAACCGTACAGGGTGCGCCCCTGCCTCTTCAGGGCGTACACCACGTCCATGGCCGTCACAGTCTTGCGCTTGGCGTGCTCAGTGTACGTCACCGCGTCGCGGATCACGTTCTCCAGGAACACCTTCAGCACCCCGCGGGTCTCCTCGTAGATCAGACCAGAGATGCGCTTCACGCCGCCCCTGCGAGCCAGGCGGCGGATGGCGGGCTTCGTGATGCCCTGGATGTTGTCGCGCAACACCTTGCGGTGCCGCTTGGCGCCACCCTTGCCGAGCCCCTTTCCTCCCTTGCCGCGGCCTGTCATCCTTCCTTCCTCGGGCAAAGCAAAACGTGCACAAACAGCAGCTGCAGCGGCTGGCGAGTCGGCTACGGTCTGCGCCCAGCGCGCCCGCCGCCCCCCTATATAGACTCTGGCCCGCCCTCCCCCCACCACGCGCAACCGAGGGCATATAAGCGCAGCACGGAGGCGCGCGGGCCCGTTGTCAAGGCAGCACCGGACGCCGCGCCGCACCTAACCTCCACGCACGCCGCTCCGCTACCGCTATGGCCCGCACAAAGCAAACGGCCCGCAAGTCCACCGGCGGAAAGGCGCCGCGCAAACAGCTCGCCACCAAGGCGGCGAGGAAGAGCGCGCCCGCCACCGGAGGCGTCAAGAAGCCCCACCGCTACAGGCCGGGCACCGTCGCCCTGCGAGAAATCAGGCGCTACCAGAAGAGCACAGAGCTGCTCATCCGCAAGCTGCCATTCCAGCGCCTAGTGCGCGAGATCGCCCAGGACTTCAAGACCGACCTGCGCTTCCAGAGCTCCGCAGTCATGGCCCTGCAGGAGGCCAGCGAGGCCTACCTCGTCGGCCTCTTCGAAGACACCAACCTGTGCGCAATCCACGCCAAGCGCGTCACCATCATGCCCAAGGACATCCAGCTCGCGCGCCGCATCCGCGGCGAGCGCGCCTAAACCGCGCCGCGGCACCGCACCGCACAAACAAAAACGGCCCTTTTCAGGGCCACTAACATCTCTCCGTCGCGAGCAAACTTTGTCGGTCGCCTGCCTCTCGCCCCGCAACCCAAAAACAACAACCACCACTTCCCGTCCGTCCGCCACACCCGCTCACTCTGCCTGCCTGCTTAGCAGCGCGCAACAATCACACATCATCCCTCCCCGGCGCTCAAAGCGCACAATACCCAACGGCCGACGTCACACCGCACGGGTGGCTGGCCGGCCGGCCGCCGCTTTCGTTTCGAAAACACAAAAACAAACCCGCACTCCACTCCGACGGCCAACGGCCAGGCAGGCGCGCTCGCTCGCTCTACACGCCACCGAAATCCCCGCCGACTCCTTCCACATCTCAACGTGCCCCCCGTTGCAAAACATAACACACACACACACACACACACACACACACACACACACACACAAAGGAACAAAACAACAAAGACCAGACACGACTAGACAAGACAGACATCCGAGAAGAACGAACGCAGGCAAGCCAACCAACGTATTCAAACAAAACAACGTGACAGAAAACCAACCGTCGGCCGCCGCCACAAACACGGCGACAATCAACAACAACACCGCTTACCGCTACCGCCGCCCACACCCGCCACCGACCCCCGCAATCCAACCACCACGGCACGCAAACAGCATCCCCACGGGCATACAGAAACGCCAGACAGACAGACAGACAGACACCCACACCAAACGCAACACGACAATCAAAACCTTCCCCGACGTGCTTTGATGGCCCTGAGAAGGGCCGTTTTGGGCCGCGCGTCTCTTGCGCGCCACTAGACGACGACGGGGGGTGGGGACGACGGAGTCAAGCGCCAAACCCTTCCTTTCTCCCATCTCTTTCTCCTCTACTCTACTTCTTCTTCTTGGGCGAAGCCTTCGCCTTAGACGGCGTCGTCGCCTTCTTCGGGCGCGGCGCCTTCGGCTTCTTCGTCGGAACCTTGGCGGCCTTCTTCGCCTTCGACGGCGACTTGGCCTTGGCCGGCTTGGCCGCAGCCGCCTTCTTCGCACCCGCGGGAGCGGCCGACGCCGCAGACGCCTTCTTGGCGGCGCCCGCCTTCCGACCGGTCGCCGCCTTCACGCCACCAGCCTTCTTTGCGCCGGCCGCACGGGCGCCCTTCTTCTCCTTGCTGGCCGGAGCGGCGCGCTTCTTCTTGGCACCGCCAGCACGAGCCTTGCCGCCCTCGGCCGCCCCCCCGCCGCCGGCGCCGGCAAGCTTGAACGAGCCGGACGCGCCCTTCCCCTTCGTCTGCACCAGCTCGCCCGCCACGACGGCCGACTTGAGGTACTTCTTGATAAACGGCGCCAGCTTCTCCGCGTCCAGCTTGTAGTGCGCGGCAATGTACTTCTTGATCGCCTGCAGCGACGACCCGCCGCGCTCCTTCAGACTCTTGATGGCGGCCGTCACCATCTCAGAGGTGCGCGGGTGCGCAGGCTTGGCGCGCGGCTTCTTCGCAGACGACGCAGACTTGGCCTTCTTCGTAGTGCCGGTGGCGGCGGGTGCCGCAGCAGTCTCGTTCGTAGCCGCCTGATCTGCCATTTCGACGACGCGCGTAACACACAGCGAGAGCGAGAGCGAGAGCGAGCGGGACGGCAGGCAGGCACGCAAGCACAGCACAGCAGCAGAGCAGAGAATCACAAGGCCCAGCCAGTGTCGCGGGCGGGCGCGGACGGCCGAGAGAGCGGCCGCCACTCTGCGCGCCGCCGCGCCGCGCCTCCCGCGCTTGCTACCGCCCAACGTCCGACAGCCTGTGCGGAGCAGCCCCAAACCTGCGCCACAACCGCCCGCGCCTTTCAAACCACCGAGGATGGGGCTACACACAGCCACACCACAGTCGCCAACCAGTCGCCACGGCAGCGCCGCAAACCACGGCCAAACTGCAGCTACCGCGCGCTACAGCCTGGGTCGGCCCGCCGAGAATCGCCGCCCCCGCCCAAATGCCGCCCCCACAGCCCCAGCCGACGACCCGCCACAATGGCCAAACCTTCGGCAAAACTCCCACACCGTCGCCGCGGCAGCCCGGCCAGCGCGGCCGGCGCCACAGCCACACAAGCCGAGGCGTGCGGCGATGACGGCCGTGCAAACGCGCCTCCGCCGCCCCATCGCCTTCCGTCGCCCTCCCGCCGTTTCCCGATCGGCCCGCAGCCGTCGGGCCACATCGCGCGCCGTCCTCCTCCTCTCGCCCGCCAACATTCACAGCCGTTTATCAACAATTGCCCGCCGCAAACGGACGCCGCCTGCGCAACAGGCGCCGCCGCCCCTCGCCGCTTCCGACCCAACCCCTCGACCGAGGCAAACCGCAATCCGAATCTACAGACCAACCCAATCTGCCGTCAGCACACACGACAGCCGACCTTACACGTTACGCGTTACACATTACGTTTACACGTCTAGGTTAGGTTAGGGTTAGGTGGACGTGGGTTAGGTTAAGGGGACTTGGGTTAGGTTAAGCGTCAAACTTAGGTTAAGCATTCAAACACGTCAGGCGTCAGAGGTTAGGTTAGGTTACACGTTAGGTTAAGGGGTCAGTGCTAGGTTAAAAAAAAGCGTTCAAACGTGAGGCGTCAGCCGGACAGCTTACCTTACGTAGACGTTAGGGGCTCACAGGCTGAGCTCACCTCGCCACACCACAGGTTAGGTTCGGTTCGCTCGGCTCAGCGTAAAGCGCCGAGGTCAGGGTTACGTTCGTTCACCTTCGGGCGCCACACTTTCGGTTGAAAGGTCGCGACGGGACGACGTCGGCAGGCACGCCGCAAACGAACAAAAACGTACAGACGACGTCGAAAACCGCCGACAGACGGGGGAGCAGCACGACCACGACCAGATACCGAGCGCGAACGAGACACACGCGAACCACCCCCACCGGCCAAAGGGCACCACACAACAACCCAGAGCACCACGTGTCGACACCAGAGCAACCCGCCGCTCACGCGACATGGCTGGCACCGAAGGGCAACCGCCCGCAACTGCGCTTTCCGCGCCGGCCCGGATGCACGTCGTGCTACAACAACACCACTACCGTACACAGCCGCTGTTCACAACATCACTATCATGCGCGCCCGCGGCTCGCCGCCGTCGCAGTCGCAGCCCCAACGCCAGCACTTTTGCACCACCATTCACACGCACCGCAACACAGCTCGCCGACACAGCCGAACAAAACAAACACCACACAACAACAGCAACAACGCCGCCGCCTCTACTTGTGCCGGCGACCCACCCCGCCGATGGCGCACCTTTCGCCAGCCGGCAATCGACACACACGCACCCACCCACCCCCCGGGGCCCAGTGCAAACAAAAAAAACACACAAAAACAAAAAAACCAAACAAAAACAAAACGACACGGGAAGCGCACACCGCCACTTCGCGCGCACGCCACCAACCAGTCGTCGTCTCAAAATAACAAACACAAAAAAAAAATAAACTAACAACTAGGGCAACACGAAACAAAAAACGCCTCGCACGAACCGCCCACAAAAAGGACAAGCACACGCACAGCCTCTGCTGACGACCACGACGCAGCGGCACGCTGCTCCTGTCCCGCGCCCCGCGCCCCACTCGAGTCACAACTCACGCGACACCGTCAACGACGGGCTCGCTTCCCGCAACCTACCACCTTTCCGCCACGACGCACAGCCCCAGCCCCACCCGACGACGCGCCCGTGGCAACGACTGCACTTTCACCACCGCCTCCCCCTTCCCCCCCAAAACACACACACACACACACACACACACACACACACACACACACAGCCAGCCAAAAACGCACTCGCGACCCACACATGCACACGCCAACCAGTCAACGTCGACAACCACACGCAAGGCTCGAAACGAAACCGGCGTCCTTCCACGTTGCCATCAAGCTACGCGACACAAGACACAAGGAACCAACACAACAGCCGGCCCCACTAATTCCCCACTCTCACGCCGCAAAAAGCACACCGAAACCGCCAAACGCACGCACATTCCCCTTCGCACTGACACCGACCGGCTCGCTACCACACACCTCTCGGCAGCCGTTTCACGCCAATTCGCCACACCGCCCACACAGTCGACAAGCGCCCGCCCTGTACGGCACACGCAACGACGCAGCGCAGCAAAGGGCGCCCGCAACACATACCTCTCCTCCCCCTCTCTCTCTCTCTCCGCCGCCCGACGCGCCAACCGCCACACCACACCGCCAGCCACTCGCAAATTGTGCACTGCCACCAGCCACACGTCCAACACGCCGCGCCGCCTCCGGCCACCCGCCAGGGGGCGCTCACGTCCGCGACAACAGCGCGGCCCGCCGGGCCGGGCCGGGCCGAACCGAACCGAGCCGCCGCTGCTCTGCACTCGGCACGGCCACACCCTGCTGCAGACCGGGCTCGTCTCTCTGTACGCGTCTGCCTGCGCATCAACACAACACGACCTTTTTTTTTTCCTCTCTCTACCGCCATCCCTTCTTCTCGCGTTTTACTCGTTGTTGCAGCAGCGGCGCACACCTACACATCCACAGCCCCAGCCGAGCCGAGCCGGCCTCACCTCAGGGCCCGCCGCCAGCGTCTCCTCCTCGGGCACAGGTGCGGTGCTGTGGCCGCCCATCCAACCGCATTGCTGGCCGTCCAGCCGCCAGGCGTTCCCACTGCCGCGAGCCACGCCGCGCACCGACCCTGCTGCAGAAAACGAAGCATAGCCAGAGACCGACCGATACACAAAGCAAGCCGTCGCCTCGCCTCTTGTCCTTCCTGCCTTCCTTCCGCCCCCGCCCTTCTCACACCACCGCCTCTCCACTTTCGCCCCCCCCCTCCTCCTTTTTTTTTTTTTTTTTTTTGTTTTCTTCTTTCTTTCTTTCTTTCTTTCTTTCTTTGGCCCTCTCTCCTTCCCGCCATGGCGGTTACGGCACCGCCTGCAGCGGCAGATTTTGTGCGCCCACACGCCTACTCCTACCACCATTAACCTCGCCCTGCCCTGCCCATCAACGTCGCAGTCGAACCGACGCTTGCCAACACACTGCCGACGTTCCTTTCTCTTTTCGGCCTACGCCCATTACGCGCCGCCGCCACAGCACCTTCCCTTCCCACAACACACCGACGTCATCACACGCACCCAAAACAGGGGCCACGACCGTGTTCCTCGCCCACTCCCGTCCCGCACGGTACGCACATTCCCAACTATTATTACCGCGCACCCTCCCTTTCCAATCTGTGTGTCTCTGTGTCTGTGTCCTGTCCGCGCGTGACGCCTCTCAACATCCGCCGTCCCCCGTCCCCCGTCCCGTTTTCGCCCCCATGCCGTCGTCGCGCCGCCTCCTCCCCGTCCACCGCCGCCCCTGTCCGCCCCGCACCACACCATACACCGCTGCTTGTCCCGGCCGTTGCCACCAAAGGCGCCGACCGCAAACGCGCCACGCCGCAGCCCCCGTGCGTCTCGCGCTCGCTTGCATCTCCGTGCCGACGCTGCCTCTCTTCCCGCTCGCACTCGACCTCGACAACACAGTCTTTGGCTCCGCCACTGCGTGTTCCGGTGGTACGCACGCTGCAACACGTATGTATTCATTACCAGAGCGATGGCGAGGCATGACAGCATCTCTGTCTGACCAGAGAGTTATTTATCGTTGCTAGTCGGCGCTTGGACCGCGCCAGACGACAGTAGTGGCACGCACCGGGTCGCCAGGAACAGTTGTTATATATATTGTAGCGCGAGTCGGGAGAGGTAGTAGTCGGTCGACAGTAGTAGCGGGTGGACGGTTGTACTGAGCGGGCGTCGGCGGCGTGCTCTGCTCGTCTCGCGACTCTGGTCACGGTTCGGGACGATGTATAGTATATTGTGTTATAATCAAAAGGTGGTGTGAAGCTGCATTTTGCGCAAATCTGATAACGTATGTTCATTGTACTTATTTTGTTCAACGACAAAAAGCCCCACTATTACTTTTTTCTAAAGTAACTTTTGTCTTTTAACGAAAAACATTCACTTTTTAAAGACTACTTCCTATGGCATTTCCCTCCAAGGAGTGCAATTAATTACCAGCCAGCACTCATTCATTGCACACAGCTGTGTAAGGGGTATCTACAATTGAGGAGCGGATACAAATGCAATTTTTTGTTTTGTTTTTTTTTTTTTTGTGCGTTGTAACCTCCCCGCAAAATTTAAAATAATGGACAATGTTATTTACGGATGCTAATGGACATTGCGCTAATTGTAACCTCGCCCACAATGAGAGGTATTGAAAATGGCAACAAAAATGTTAAATTCGCAATCTGACTCAAATATAAATTCTTCACAACATTTAAAAGTCCGTTCAGTGACAAGAAACTTCAATTAAACCGAAATATCGGTCTTTGGCCCTGTGCAAAACAATCAGAATTAAAGTCTTACCTCAGAATAAATGGATGTCACATTTCTGCTCTTGTTTGTTGCGCAGCGCTTGGAGGAACTGCATTGCAAATAATAATATTCTCTTTTTTTTTTGTGATTTTAGTGAAATTTTTCTTCAAAGAAGTGGAATGAAATGTGAAGTGCAACGAACTCTTCAGTTCAATAAAAAATTAAATGTTTGAAAAATGCTTTTGAAATAAAAATTATTATTGGGGAACTTGTTGGAGAATAATTACAATAAATAAAATTGTTCATTATCTAATGATTATATTAATTCACAGTATACCTTATTCACCATCTTGACCAGTGTTGCCGACCGCCTACATCACACAACCGCACTCGGCTGCTACTACTGACCGACCGCTCTGCATGACGACTATTAGCGTACTGCACGCGACGACTACTGACAGAGTACAGCCCTCAACTAGACAGACCTACAGACTCGCAACGACCGACCGACTGACTGACTGACTGACTGACTGACTGAGAACCGCTCGCAACACTCGCGCGGTCCAGCGCAAACTCTCTGGTCACAGATGCTACAATGTCTCGCCATCGCTGCTATGTTACATACGTGTTTCAGTGTCTTTTTCATTGGGGTGACGATCTTTGGCTCTTTTTATTCTGAATACAGGGCCAAAGGTCAACGCTGCTGCCCTTATACAATTTATCAGGTTTCATTATGTCTGTTGCAATGTTACATACGGTTCATTCTTTCATTAATATTATCGTTGGGTTTGTTTTGTAGGGACGTTAACATTCTGGCACATTTCTATTATCATCGGACTCTCTGCTATTTGTGCAGGGAGGTTATACCTGGGTCCATTTCCATTTCCATTTACATTCTAATATTGATAGACTTTTTGTTTTCTTTTTTGTTTCTTGTTGTTTTTCCTTCTTTTTTTTGTTGTTTTTTTTTTTGTTTGTTTTGTTTTTCCCGCTCTCACCACCACCGCCGCATCACGCCTCCCGTTTTCTTGGTTTCTTTTCTGTTCTTCAACTGCTTCAACATCACCGCGCCCCATTTCCACACCACAGCCATCAGCCTCCAAGACGGGCAGGCGCAGTGTGCCATTTCCGGCGCACAAGCACACCCGTACGGTACTCTCCTCGCCCCCACGCCACCAACAACACAGCGACCACGCGGCTGTCAGGCACGGCACGGCACGGCACGGCACCGGCGAAATGCGCCGCCCCCGCCCCTCCGCGCATCCGTCCGTCTCGCCACGTTCACTGACAGCCGCGTCTGCGGCTACACCACGACAACCACAACACAACACCGCTCCCCTCCCTGGCAACTCATTGTTTTTCTCCTCCTCTTTTGCACAAACCACAACGCCGAGCACAGGCGCAAGCCACCCACACCGCGCCCCTCCCCGTCCCGCCTTTCTTTGGCCGCCGCTCCTCGTTTGCCCCCTCCCATCTCCCGAAATGCCATGCCAGCAGCGTTACGCATGCCCCTCCCCTGTCCACACAACACTACCGCCAAACGAACAGCCTTCCGGGCCACATGCAGGGCACGCCCACCTCCAAACACTGCCAATTCACGGACGCACACACACACACACACACACACACACACACACACACACACTTTCTCGACACCTTTCTGTACGGAGGGTGCGTCATCTCGACCGTGACAGAGTGACGCCAACTATCGACGATCCATTTCCCCCCACTGGTGAAACATGTCCACTAACACCTACATACATCATTCAAGTACACAGACAATAGCATACACACAATGGGAGGGCACACGAACATGGACGGCACGGCACTGTCATACACTCTTCCTCACAACCATATCAACAAACGTTACGTACATCCGGGAAAGCGAAAGCGAAAGCGAAAGCAAAAGCAAAAGCAAAGCCCAATGCAGCCGTCAAAGGTAACGTTCACCACGGCAGACACTTGCAGCCGCGCCGCCGTTAAACGCATTTCAGTGCGGCTCCAATACGCCTCCGACACGGGAACGTTCCGTTGCTCTACGAATGCGTTTCTCCCCTTTTTCCCTTCCTCTCTCTTTTGCCCCCCCTCCTTGCACTCTTGCCTCATTCCTCACGTTCTGCCCAGACATTCGACCGATCAAAGTCAACCTTTCGTCACCGTTCTCAGCGCGACGGTGTACAACAGTATGACGGGTGTGCCCAAGACTTCGGTTCAGTTGCGTGACGCCGGTCTATCGCGCCGATCGACAGTTACTCAGGGGGCGACGGATCGGACCACGTCACCGACACACAAAACACTTTCAAACAAACACATACATACCGGATGGACACAGACAAACACGTGTACAGACATTCGCCAAACAAACGACGACCGCCGCCGCCGCCGCCGCCGCCGCCGCCGCCGTCTAGCGTCGCGCTTACTGTACTGCACTGGACACGCGTGCATCTTGAATGACGACATCGGTGTGCGTGCGTCGTACGCAATCAGTCAGACACGGCTATCAAAAATCAGAGTCGAATGGTACATCATCGTGCGTGTCGCCGTACACGTACAGTACAATACAACAACAATGCGTCTTAATGGCACGTTCAATTTCAACGTCACTCACACACCTCCACGCTGCAGTTACGTCGCACCATTGTCAAACTCGGCGTACAGCAAAGGGAATAGTGGGCGGCAAAAAAAAACCAAACAAAAACATTTCACATTTCACCCTCGCCATGTATGATGTGCAAAAAACAAACCCGCAAACGGCCGTCGTTACGGTGACACAAAAGTCGCCGATCGCACTGTCCCCCCTCGCAGACAGGTAACACACACACACCACCACCAATGGGTCAAAACCACTCCAACGAGGCGTGCCACCATTCCACGCCACGGCGACCAACCTCGTGGCCGTCCCCCGCAACACGCTTTGACGCGCCCCCCCCCCCCCACCCACAATCAAAATGCACACATACATCACAGCCGTCCACACAAACAACAACAACAACAATTCCGCCCTTCCCGCAAAAGGCAAGTTGGTGGCCCTGAAAAGGGCCGTTTTGCCGCTCTCGCAACGGAGGAGCCTTCTCCATCCTTCCTTCCACTCCAGAGCCACCTCCTTACTTGGAGCTCGTGTACTTGGTCACCGCCTTCGTGCCCTCGCTCACGGCGTGCTTGGCCAGCTCGCCAGGCAGCAACAGCCGCACAGCGGTCTGGATCTCGCGGGACGTGATGGTCGAGCGCTTGTTGTAGTGCGCCAGGCGAGAAGCCTCGGCCGCAATGCGCTCGAAAATGTCGTTCACGAAGCTGTTCATGATGCTCATCGCCTTCGACGAGATGCCCGTGTCAGGGTGCACCTGCTTCAGCACCTTGTAGATGTAGATGGCATAGCTCTCCTTCCTCTTGCGCTTCTTCTTCTTGTCGCCCTTCGAAATGTTCTTCTGCGCCTTGCCAGCCTTCTTGGCGGCCTTCCCGCTAGTCTTGGGCGGCATCTCGAACGAACGTACGGCAGCAGCAACACCAGTAGCAAGCGCTCCGCTCTAGTCAGCGTCTCCCCACACAGTGGCACCCGCCGACCTGATATGTTTGGGGTATTTTCCCCCTTTGTTAATTGAAGTACCGGCATCCTATTGATGCCCTGACTTTCGAGATGGTACCTTTAGGTTAAGATTGGCTTTTTGTCTGTATTTGATTGGGGGTCTTCCCCGGGTATCGCCGCCAGCCGCCGCCGCACCTTTACCAGCTCGCCCTGTTGCGGCCGCCGACCAATGGGGCGCGCGCGCAACCGGCCGCCGCACCCGAGCCCATAAAGCACCCCCACCCCGGCTGCGCCGGCACGCACTCCGCTGCTCGACTCGCTGCCGCTCGCACCGGTCGTTTTCGTTTCCGTTTCGTGTGCACCGTCGCTAGCCCATCGCCATGTCCGGACGCGGAAAGGGAGGCAAAGTCAAGGGCAAGTCAAAGTCCCGCTCAAGCAGGGCTGGGCTCCAGTTCCCGGTCGGCAGAATCCACCGCCTCCTGCGCAAGGGAAACTACGCAGAGCGCGTCGGCGCCGGGGCGCCCGTCTACCTCGCCGCCGTCATGGAGTACCTCGCGGCTGAGGTGCTCGAGCTGGCCGGAAACGCGGCCCGCGACAACAAGAAGACGCGCATCATCCCGCGCCACCTGCAGCTTGCCATCCGCAACGACGAGGAGCTCAACAAGCTCCTGTCGGGCGTCACCATCGCACAGGGTGGTGTCCTGCCCAACATCCAGGCCGTCCTGCTGCCAAAGAAGACCGAGAAGAAGGCCTAAAGGAGGCCAAGGCAATCGCAGCGCCGCGTGCTCCCCTGCACGCAACGCGCTTTGCCGGCTCGGCTCGGCCCGGCCCACAACAATCGGCCCTTTTCAGGGCCACCACACAAACCTACGTCCAAAGCAAAATTTCAGTCGTCCTCGCCGCACCTTGTTTTGTTTTAACTTTGCACTTTCACAGCACAGCCGCCGCCGGCGCACGTCCGCCATCTTGTCGTCCACACAGCCCGTGTGGCCCAACAAACACACACACACACACACATTCATTCATTTTGCACGGTCGCAGTCGCCTTCCAAACGACAACGGCAGCAATAATGACCATTGTTACAGGGAGGCGTGTCGACACACCGCCCTCCACTCCCGCGCGCAACGGCCGTCGACACGAACGAAACAGCTGATCCGGCCGCCTGTGCCCACACGCCTTGCCTCGGAAACCCCAACGCCGCCGCAAACACACAGAGCCAAACCACGCAAGCAAATAATCACCGCCTCTCGCACAACAACACACAGCCCGCCATCTCCGTCGCGATCGATACAACGACACACAATAACAAACACAAACGAAGCAGCTCCCACACACAGCCAGCCACATGACACGTTTCCTTTCCTTCTCCCCTCCCAGTCACATCACGTCGCTCAAACGGAAAGAAAGAAACAAACAAACAAACAACACAGACTCTTTCGCACTTTTCAACTTCCGAACAGTGTGGTGGCCCTGAAAAGGGCCGTTTCCTAGTCTCTCCCACCCACAAGCACGGCCGCGGGAAGGCCAGCGCCCGCTGCGACGCAGCCTAACCGCCGAAACCGTACAGGGTGCGCCCCTGCCTCTTCAGGGCGTACACCACGTCCATGGCCGTCACAGTCTTGCGCTTGGCGTGCTCAGTGTACGTCACCGCGTCGCGGATCACGTTCTCCAGGAACACCTTCAGCACCCCGCGGGTCTCCTCGTAGATCAGACCAGAGATGCGCTTCACGCCGCCCCTGCGAGCCAGGCGGCGGATGGCGGGCTTCGTGATGCCCTGGATGTTGTCGCGCAACACCTTGCGGTGCCGCTTGGCGCCACCCTTGCCGAGCCCCTTTCCTCCCTTGCCGCGGCCTGTCATCCTTCCTTCCTCGGGCAAAGCAAAACGTGCACAAACAGCAGCTGCAGCGGCTGGCGAGTCGGCTACGGTCTGCGCCCAGCGCGCCCGCCGCCCCCCTATATAGACTCTGGCCCGCCCTCCCCCCACCACGCGCAACCGAGGGCATATAAGCGCAGCACGGAGGCGCGCGGGCCCGTTGTCAAGGCAGCACCGGACGCCGCGCCGCACCTAACCTCCACGCACGCCGCTCCGCTACCGCTATGGCCCGCACAAAGCAAACGGCCCGCAAGTCCACCGGCGGAAAGGCGCCGCGCAAACAGCTCGCCACCAAGGCGGCGAGGAAGAGCGCGCCCGCCACCGGAGGCGTCAAGAAGCCCCACCGCTACAGGCCGGGCACCGTCGCCCTGCGAGAAATCAGGCGCTACCAGAAGAGCACAGAGCTGCTCATCCGCAAGCTGCCATTCCAGCGCCTAGTGCGCGAGATCGCCCAGGACTTCAAGACCGACCTGCGCTTCCAGAGCTCCGCAGTCATGGCCCTGCAGGAGGCCAGCGAGGCCTACCTCGTCGGCCTCTTCGAAGACACCAACCTGTGCGCAATCCACGCCAAGCGCGTCACCATCATGCCCAAGGACATCCAGCTCGCGCGCCGCATCCGCGGCGAGCGCGCCTAAACCGCGCCGCGGCACCGCACCGCACAAACAAAAACGGCCCTTTTCAGGGCCACTAACATCTCTCCGTCGCGAGCAAACTTTGTCGGTCGCCTGCCTCTCGCCCCGCAACCCAAAAACAACAACCACCACTTCCCGTCCGTCCGCCACACCCGCTCACTCTGCCTGCCTGCTTAGCAGCGCGCAACAATCACACATCATCCCTCCCCGGCGCTCAAAGCGCACAATACCCAACGGCCGACGTCACACCGCACGGGTGGCTGGCCGGCCGGCCGCCGCTTTCGTTTCGAAAACACAAAAACAAACCCGCACTCCACTCCGACGGCCAACGGCCAGGCAGGCGCGCTCGCTCGCTCTACACGCCACCGAAATCCCCGCCGACTCCTTCCACATCTCAACGTGCCCCCCGTTGCAAAACATAACACACACACACACACACACACACACACACACACACACACAAAGGAACAAAACAACAAAGACCAGACACGACTAGACAAGACAGACATCCGAGAAGAACGAACGCAGGCAAGCCAACCAACGTATTCAAACAAAACAACGTGACAGAAAACCAACCGTCGGCCGCCGCCACAAACACGGCGACAATCAACAACAACACCGCTTACCGCTACCGCCGCCCACACCCGCCACCGACCCCCGCAATCCAACCACCACGGCACGCAAACAGCATCCCCACGGGCATACAGAAACGCCAGACAGACAGACAGACAGACACCCACACCAAACGCAACACGACAATCAAAACCTTCCCCGACGTGCTTTGATGGCCCTGAGAAGGGCCGTTTTGGGCCGCGCGTCTCTTGCGCGCCACTAGACGACGACGGGGGGTGGGGACGACGGAGTCAAGCGCCAAACCCTTCCTTTCTCCCATCTCTTTCTCCTCTACTCTACTTCTTCTTCTTGGGCGAAGCCTTCGCCTTAGACGGCGTCGTCGCCTTCTTCGGGCGCGGCGCCTTCGGCTTCTTCGTCGGAACCTTGGCGGCCTTCTTCGCCTTCGACGGCGACTTGGCCTTGGCCGGCTTGGCCGCAGCCGCCTTCTTCGCACCCGCGGGAGCGGCCGACGCCGCAGACGCCTTCTTGGCGGCGCCCGCCTTCCGACCGGTCGCCGCCTTCACGCCACCAGCCTTCTTTGCGCCGGCCGCACGGGCGCCCTTCTTCTCCTTGCTGGCCGGAGCGGCGCGCTTCTTCTTGGCACCGCCAGCACGAGCCTTGCCGCCCTCGGCCGCCCCCCCGCCGCCGGCGCCGGCAAGCTTGAACGAGCCGGACGCGCCCTTCCCCTTCGTCTGCACCAGCTCGCCCGCCACGACGGCCGACTTGAGGTACTTCTTGATAAACGGCGCCAGCTTCTCCGCGTCCAGCTTGTAGTGCGCGGCAATGTACTTCTTGATCGCCTGCAGCGACGACCCGCCGCGCTCCTTCAGACTCTTGATGGCGGCCGTCACCATCTCAGAGGTGCGCGGGTGCGCAGGCTTGGCGCGCGGCTTCTTCGCAGACGACGCAGACTTGGCCTTCTTCGTAGTGCCGGTGGCGGCGGGTGCCGCAGCAGTCTCGTTCGTAGCCGCCTGATCTGCCATTTCGACGACGCGCGTAACACACAGCGAGAGCGAGAGCGAGAGCGAGCGGGACGGCAGGCAGGCACGCAAGCACAGCACAGCAGCAGAGCAGAGAATCACAAGGCCCAGCCAGTGTCGCGGGCGGGCGCGGACGGCCGAGAGAGCGGCCGCCACTCTGCGCGCCGCCGCGCCGCGCCTCCCGCGCTTGCTACCGCCCAACGTCCGACAGCCTGTGCGGAGCAGCCCCAAACCTGCGCCACAACCGCCCGCGCCTTTCAAACCACCGAGGATGGGGCTACACACAGCCACACCACAGTCGCCAACCAGTCGCCACGGCAGCGCCGCAAACCACGGCCAAACTGCAGCTACCGCGCGCTACAGCCTGGGTCGGCCCGCCGAGAATCGCCGCCCCCGCCCAAATGCCGCCCCCACAGCCCCAGCCGACGACCCGCCACAATGGCCAAACCTTCGGCAAAACTCCCACACCGTCGCCGCGGCAGCCCGGCCAGCGCGGCCGGCGCCACAGCCACACAAGCCGAGGCGTGCGGCGATGACGGCCGTGCAAACGCGCCTCCGCCGCCCCATCGCCTTCCGTCGCCCTCCCGCCGTTTCCCGATCGGCCCGCAGCCGTCGGGCCACATCGCGCGCCGTCCTCCTCCTCTCGCCCGCCAACATTCACAGCCGTTTATCAACAATTGCCCGCCGCAAACGGACGCCGCCTGCGCAACAGGCGCCGCCGCCCCTCGCCGCTTCCGACCCAACCCCTCGACCGAGGCAAACCGCAATCCGAATCTACAGACCAACCCAATCTGCCGTCAGCACACACGACAGCCGACCTTACACGTTACGCGTTACACATTACGTTTACACGTCTAGGTTAGGTTAGGGTTAGGTGGACGTGGGTTAGGTTAAGGGGACTTGGGTTAGGTTAAGCGTCAAACTTAGGTTAAGCATTCAAACACGTCAGGCGTCAGAGGTTAGGTTAGGTTACACGTTAGGTTAAGGGGTCAGTGCTAGGTTAAAAAAAAGCGTTCAAACGTGAGGCGTCAGCCGGACAGCTTACCTTACGTAGACGTTAGGGGCTCACAGGCTGAGCTCACCTCGCCACACCACAGGTTAGGTTCGGTTCGCTCGGCTCAGCGTAAAGCGCCGAGGTCAGGGTTACGTTCGTTCACCTTCGGGCGCCACACTTTCGGTTGAAAGGTCGCGACGGGACGACGTCGGCAGGCACGCCGCAAACGAACAAAAACGTACAGACGACGTCGAAAACCGCCGACAGACGGGGGAGCAGCACGACCACGACCAGATACCGAGCGCGAACGAGACACACGCGAACCACCCCCACCGGCCAAAGGGCACCACACAACAACCCAGAGCACCACGTGTCGACACCAGAGCAACCCGCCGCTCACGCGACATGGCTGGCACCGAAGGGCAACCGCCCGCAACTGCGCTTTCCGCGCCGGCCCGGATGCACGTCGTGCTACAACAACACCACTACCGTACACAGCCGCTGTTCACAACATCACTATCATGCGCGCCCGCGGCTCGCCGCCGTCGCAGTCGCAGCCCCAACGCCAGCACTTTTGCACCACCATTCACACGCACCGCAACACAGCTCGCCGACACAGCCGAACAAAACAAACACCACACAACAACAGCAACAACGCCGCCGCCTCTACTTGTGCCGGCGACCCACCCCGCCGATGGCGCACCTTTCGCCAGCCGGCAATCGACACACACGCACCCACCCACCCCCCGGGGCCCAGTGCAAACAAAAAAAACACACAAAAACAAAAAAACCAAACAAAAACAAAACGACACGGGAAGCGCACACCGCCACTTCGCGCGCACGCCACCAACCAGTCGTCGTCTCAAAATAACAAACACAAAAAAAAAATAAACTAACAACTAGGGCAACACGAAACAAAAAACGCCTCGCACGAACCGCCCACAAAAAGGACAAGCACACGCACAGCCTCTGCTGACGACCACGACGCAGCGGCACGCTGCTCCTGTCCCGCGCCCCGCGCCCCACTCGAGTCACAACTCACGCGACACCGTCAACGACGGGCTCGCTTCCCGCAACCTACCACCTTTCCGCCACGACGCACAGCCCCAGCCCCACCCGACGACGCGCCCGTGGCAACGACTGCACTTTCACCACCGCCTCCCCCTTCCCCCCCAAAACACACACACACACACACACACACACACACACACACAGCCAGCCAAAAACGCACTCGCGACCCACACATGCACACGCCAACCAGTCAACGTCGACAACCACACGCAAGGCTCGAAACGAAACCGGCGTCCTTCCACGTTGCCATCAAGCTACGCGACACAAGACACAAGGAACCAACACAACAGCCGGCCCCACTAATTCCCCACTCTCACGCCGCAAAAAGCACACCGAAACCGCCAAACGCACGCACATTCCCCTTCGCACTGACACCGACCGGCTCGCTACCACACACCTCTCGGCAGCCGTTTCACGCCAATTCGCCACACCGCCCACACAGTCGACAAGCGCCCGCCCTGTACGGCACACGCAACGACGCAGCGCAGCAAAGGGCGCCCGCAACACATACCTCTCCTCCCCCTCTCTCTCTCTCTCCGCCGCCCGACGCGCCAACCGCCACACCACACCGCCAGCCACTCGCAAATTGTGCACTGCCACCAGCCACACGTCCAACACGCCGCGCCGCCTCCGGCCACCCGCCAGGGGGCGCTCACGTCCGCGACAACAGCGCGGCCCGCCGGGCCGGGCCGGGCCGAACCGAACCGAGCCGCCGCTGCTCTGCACTCGGCACGGCCACACCCTGCTGCAGACCGGGCTCGTCTCTCTGTACGCGTCTGCCTGCGCATCAACACAACACGACCTTTTTTTTTTCCTCTCTCTACCGCCATCCCTTCTTCTCGCGTTTTACTCGTTGTTGCAGCAGCGGCGCACACCTACACATCCACAGCCCCAGCCGAGCCGAGCCGGCCTCACCTCAGGGCCCGCCGCCAGCGTCTCCTCCTCGGGCACAGGTGCGGTGCTGTGGCCGCCCATCCAACCGCATTGCTGGCCGTCCAGCCGCCAGGCGTTCCCACTGCCGCGAGCCACGCCGCGCACCGACCCTGCTGCAGAAAACGAAGCATAGCCAGAGACCGACCGATACACAAAGCAAGCCGTCGCCTCGCCTCTTGTCCTTCCTGCCTTCCTTCCGCCCCCGCCCTTCTCACACCACCGCCTCTCCACTTTCGCCCCCCCCCTCCTCCTTTTTTTTTTTTTTTTTTTTGTTTTCTTCTTTCTTTCTTTCTTTCTTTCTTTCTTTGGCCCTCTCTCCTTCCCGCCATGGCGGTTACGGCACCGCCTGCAGCGGCAGATTTTGTGCGCCCACACGCCTACTCCTACCACCATTAACCTCGCCCTGCCCTGCCCATCAACGTCGCAGTCGAACCGACGCTTGCCAACACACTGCCGACGTTCCTTTCTCTTTTCGGCCTACGCCCATTACGCGCCGCCGCCACAGCACCTTCCCTTCCCACAACACACCGACGTCATCACACGCACCCAAAACAGGGGCCACGACCGTGTTCCTCGCCCACTCCCGTCCCGCACGGTACGCACATTCCCAACTATTATTACCGCGCACCCTCCCTTTCCAATCTGTGTGTCTCTGTGTCTGTGTCCTGTCCGCGCGTGACGCCTCTCAACATCCGCCGTCCCCCGTCCCCCGTCCCGTTTTCGCCCCCATGCCGTCGTCGCGCCGCCTCCTCCCCGTCCACCGCCGCCCCTGTCCGCCCCGCACCACACCATACACCGCTGCTTGTCCCGGCCGTTGCCACCAAAGGCGCCGACCGCAAACGCGCCACGCCGCAGCCCCCGTGCGTCTCGCGCTCGCTTGCATCTCCGTGCCGACGCTGCCTCTCTTCCCGCTCGCACTCGACCTCGACAACACAGTCTTTGGCTCCGCCACTGCGTGTTCCGGTGGTACGCACGCTGCAACACGTATGTATTCATTACCAGAGCGATGGCGAGGCATGACAGCATCTCTGTCTGACCAGAGAGTTATTTATCGTTGCTAGTCGGCGCTTGGACCGCGCCAGACGACAGTAGTGGCACGCACCGGGTCGCCAGGAACAGTTGTTATATATATTGTAGCGCGAGTCGGGAGAGGTAGTAGTCGGTCGACAGTAGTAGCGGGTGGACGGTTGTACTGAGCGGGCGTCGGCGGCGTGCTCTGCTCGTCTCGCGACTCTGGTCACGGTTCGGGACGATGTATAGTATATTGTGTTATAATCAAAAGGTGGTGTGAAGCTGCATTTTGCGCAAATCTGATAACGTATGTTCATTGTACTTATTTTGTTCAACGACAAAAAGCCCCACTATTACTTTTTTCTAAAGTAACTTTTGTCTTTTAACGAAAAACATTCACTTTTTAAAGACTACTTCCTATGGCATTTCCCTCCAAGGAGTGCAATTAATTACCAGCCAGCACTCATTCATTGCACACAGCTGTGTAAGGGGTATCTACAATTGAGGAGCGGATACAAATGCAATTTTTTGTTTTGTTTTTTTTTTTTTTGTGCGTTGTAACCTCCCCGCAAAATTTAAAATAATGGACAATGTTATTTACGGATGCTAATGGACATTGCGCTAATTGTAACCTCGCCCACAATGAGAGGTATTGAAAATGGCAACAAAAATGTTAAATTCGCAATCTGACTCAAATATAAATTCTTCACAACATTTAAAAGTCCGTTCAGTGACAAGAAACTTCAATTAAACCGAAATATCGGTCTTTGGCCCTGTGCAAAACAATCAGAATTAAAGTCTTACCTCAGAATAAATGGATGTCACATTTCTGCTCTTGTTTGTTGCGCAGCGCTTGGAGGAACTGCATTGCAAATAATAATATTCTCTTTTTTTTTTTGTGATTTTAGTGAAATTTTTCTTCAAAGAAGTGGAATGAAATGTGAAGTGCAACGAACTCTTCAGTTCAATAAAAAATTAAATGTTTGAAAAATGCTTTTGAAATAAAAATTATTATTGGGGAACTTGTTGGAGAATAATTACAATAAATAAAATTGTTCATTATCTAATGATTATATTAATTCACAGTATACCTTATTCACCATCTTGACCAGTGTTGCCGACCGCCTACATCACACAACCGCACTCGGCTGCTACTACTGACCGACCGCTCTGCATGACGACTATTAGCGTACTGCACGCGACGACTACTGACAGAGTACAGCCCTCAACTAGACAGACCTACAGACTCGCAACGACCGACCGACTGACTGACTGACTGACTGACTGACTGAGAACCGCTCGCAACACTCGCGCGGTCCAGCGCAAACTCTCTGGTCACAGATGCTACAATGTCTCGCCATCGCTGCTATGTTACATACGTGTTTCAGTGTCTTTTTCATTGGGGTGACGATCTTTGGCTCTTTTTATTCTGAATACAGGGCCAAAGGTCAACGCTGCTGCCCTTATACAATTTATCAGGTTTCATTATGTCTGTTGCAATGTTACATACGGTTCATTCTTTCATTAATATTATCGTTGGGTTTGTTTTGTAGGGACGTTAACATTCTGGCACATTTCTATTATCATCGGACTCTCTGCTATTTGTGCAGGGAGGTTATACCTGGGTCCATTTCCATTTCCATTTACATTCTAATATTGATAGACTTTTTGTTTTCTTTTTTGTTTCTTGTTGTTTTTCCTTCTTTTTTTTGTTGTTTTTTTTTTTGTTTGTTTTGTTTTTCCCGCTCTCACCACCACCGCCGCATCACGCCTCCCGTTTTCTTGGTTTCTTTTCTGTTCTTCAACTGCTTCAACATCACCGCGCCCCATTTCCACACCACAGCCATCAGCCTCCAAGACGGGCAGGCGCAGTGTGCCATTTCCGGCGCACAAGCACACCCGTACGGTACTCTCCTCGCCCCCACGCCACCAACAACACAGCGACCACGCGGCTGTCAGGCACGGCACGGCACGGCACGGCACCGGCGAAATGCGCCGCCCCCGCCCCTCCGCGCATCCGTCCGTCTCGCCACGTTCACTGACAGCCGCGTCTGCGGCTACACCACGACAACCACAACACAACACCGCTCCCCTCCCTGGCAACTCATTGTTTTTCTCCTCCTCTTTTGCACAAACCACAACGCCGAGCACAGGCGCAAGCCACCCACACCGCGCCCCTCCCCGTCCCGCCTTTCTTTGGCCGCCGCTCCTCGTTTGCCCCCTCCCATCTCCCGAAATGCCATGCCAGCAGCGTTACGCATGCCCCTCCCCTGTCCACACAACACTACCGCCAAACGAACAGCCTTCCGGGCCACATGCAGGGCACGCCCACCTCCAAACACTGCCAATTCACGGACGCACACACACACACACACACACACACACACACACACACACACTTTCTCGACACCTTTCTGTACGGAGGGTGCGTCATCTCGACCGTGACAGAGTGACGCCAACTATCGACGATCCATTTCCCCCCACTGGTGAAACATGTCCACTAACACCTACATACATCATTCAAGTACACAGACAATAGCATACACACAATGGGAGGGCACACGAACATGGACGGCACGGCACTGTCATACACTCTTCCTCACAACCATATCAACAAACGTTACGTACATCCGGGAAAGCGAAAGCGAAAGCGAAAGCAAAAGCAAAAGCAAAGCCCAATGCAGCCGTCAAAGGTAACGTTCACCACGGCAGACACTTGCAGCCGCGCCGCCGTTAAACGCATTTCAGTGCGGCTCCAATACGCCTCCGACACGGGAACGTTCCGTTGCTCTACGAATGCGTTTCTCCCCTTTTTCCCTTCCTCTCTCTTTTGCCCCCCCTCCTTGCACTCTTGCCTCATTCCTCACGTTCTGCCCAGACATTCGACCGATCAAAGTCAACCTTTCGTCACCGTTCTCAGCGCGACGGTGTACAACAGTATGACGGGTGTGCCCAAGACTTCGGTTCAGTTGCGTGACGCCGGTCTATCGCGCCGATCGACAGTTACTCAGGGGGCGACGGATCGGACCACGTCACCGACACACAAAACACTTTCAAACAAACACATACATACCGGATGGACACAGACAAACACGTGTACAGACATTCGCCAAACAAACGACGACCGCCGCCGCCGCCGCCGCCGCCGCCGCCGCCGTCTAGCGTCGCGCTTACTGTACTGCACTGGACACGCGTGCATCTTGAATGACGACATCGGTGTGCGTGCGTCGTACGCAATCAGTCAGACACGGCTATCAAAAATCAGAGTCGAATGGTACATCATCGTGCGTGTCGCCGTACACGTACAGTACAATACAACAACAATGCGTCTTAATGGCACGTTCAATTTCAACGTCACTCACACACCTCCACGCTGCAGTTACGTCGCACCATTGTCAAACTCGGCGTACAGCAAAGGGAATAGTGGGCGGCAAAAAAAAACCAAACAAAAACATTTCACATTTCACCCTCGCCATGTATGATGTGCAAAAAACAAACCCGCAAACGGCCGTCGTTACGGTGACACAAAAGTCGCCGATCGCACTGTCCCCCCTCGCAGACAGGTAACACACACACACCACCACCAATGGGTCAAAACCACTCCAACGAGGCGTGCCACCATTCCACGCCACGGCGACCAACCTCGTGGCCGTCCCCCGCAACACGCTTTGACGCGCCCCCCCCCCCCCACCCACAATCAAAATGCACACATACATCACAGCCGTCCACACAAACAACAACAACAACAATTCCGCCCTTCCCGCAAAAGGCAAGTTGGTGGCCCTGAAAAGGGCCGTTTTGCCGCTCTCGCAACGGAGGAGCCTTCTCCATCCTTCCTTCCACTCCAGAGCCACCTCCTTACTTGGAGCTCGTGTACTTGGTCACCGCCTTCGTGCCCTCGCTCACGGCGTGCTTGGCCAGCTCGCCAGGCAGCAACAGCCGCACAGCGGTCTGGATCTCGCGGGACGTGATGGTCGAGCGCTTGTTGTAGTGCGCCAGGCGAGAAGCCTCGGCCGCAATGCGCTCGAAAATGTCGTTCACGAAGCTGTTCATGATGCTCATCGCCTTCGACGAGATGCCCGTGTCAGGGTGCACCTGCTTCAGCACCTTGTAGATGTAGATGGCATAGCTCTCCTTCCTCTTGCGCTTCTTCTTCTTGTCGCCCTTCGAAATGTTCTTCTGCGCCTTGCCAGCCTTCTTGGCGGCCTTCCCGCTAGTCTTGGGCGGCATCTCGAACGAACGTACGGCAGCAGCAACACCAGTAGCAAGCGCTCCGCTCTAGTCAGCGTCTCCCCACACAGTGGCACCCGCCGCGTGTGTGGGATGTCGGATGGGTTCTGGACCCCTTATTTGTTTCGAAGGACCGGGACTGATTGAAGCCCATACCTTCTGTCTGAGATGTGGGGATTGGAATGATGGGTTTGGAGTGCGTCATGAGTGATGTTGCATGATAAAGTGGTCGGATGATAAGGGATGCGTTTGATAATGAATTGAGTAGTGCTTCATGACTGAATGTTAGTCGGATTGTTTGATTTTTAGACGTGAAATTGGCGCGTGAGCGTCATTTTCGGGTATTTTGCTGTGGGGTTGTCGGGAATGATTCCTAAGTTTCTGATGGTTGGATGATTAGAAATGGAGGCTGAGGCAAAGAATTTTTCGGATTTTGTTTTGATGAGTTGCGAGATTGGCTCGATGTTTGCCAAGAGGTACAGGTGTCTGTTTGGCAAATAGCGGGACGCATTTAGTGCCAAGCGCAAGAATCTATTCTGCACTGCTTGAACTTTTTTGATGTTCTTGTTTGAAGCCAGTGACCAGAGTTCTGAACCGTATAGTATGGATGGTAGCACTACTGATTTGTATAGTTTTAACTTGGTATTTACTGATAGTCCTTCTCCTTTGAGGAGGGGGTATAATGTACATATGTGCTGTGACCCTCTGTTACAGATTTGGGTGACATGTTCGCTGAATGTCAGTCTTTTGTCAAATGTTATGCCTAAGTATTTTACATGATCATTCCATTCTAAGTTTACGTTGTTAAATCTAATGGCTATGTTTGGGCTCATTCTCCTGTGGGTGAACATAATAGCCTGTGTTTTGGCACTATTTATGGTTATCTTCCACAGGTTAGCCCAGTTCTGGATTAATTGTAAGTGATCCTGGAGTTTCCTGGCTATGAACAGTAAGTTTTTACTGCTCCTGTACACCGCAGTGTCGTCAGCAAACAGTGACAGGTGGCCCCCTGGTTGCTTTGGTACGTCATTTGTATAGTGAGAGTAGAGAGCTGGGCCCAATACTGAACCTTGGGGCACTCCAGCTTCTATTTGTCTGATGTTACTTTGGGCACCTGATAGTCTTACATAAAAAGTTCTGTTCCTAAGGAAGGATGCCAGGATTTGAATGATGTGTTTGGGACAGCCTTGTAGGTTGAGCTTGTAGATAAGGCCCTGGTGCCAGACCTTATCAAAGGCCTTCTCTATGTCAAGGAAGACTGCCCCTGTGCTGTGCCTGATACTTCGAGCTCTGCATAGTTCGTCAGTCAGTCTCATCGATTGGTGAATGGTGCTGTGTTCACCCCTGAAGCCGAACTGTTCCTGTATGATGATGTTGTTTTCTGTGCTGAATTTCTGGAGCTCCTTGTAGATGAACCTTTCTAGGACTTTCCCCAAGAAACTCAGTAAGGAAATTGGTCTGTGGTTCTGGGGGAAAAGGTGGTCCTTATTTGGCTTTGGTATGGTTATCACCTTAGCTTGTTTCCAAGCCATGGGAAAATACTGCAAGGTTAGGCAAGCGTTGTAGATTGCTGTTAGAAACTCTAGTGCGTTTTGAGGTAGATGTTTCAGTTGAAGAGGTAGGATGTTGTCTGGTCCAGGCGCCTTTTTGTTTCCTATGTTTCTGAAGCATGTTCTGACTGTTTCAGAGTCCACTGGTGGAAATGTGGTGTCGCTTGGGGTTCTGAGTATTCTGTTGACATGTCTTATGACGTGTTCCTCGTGATCATCACTCTCGTCATCCACAGCTGCTGGCGTGGTGAATTGTAGTTCGAGAGTGTCGGCCATTGTTTCAGCCTTATCCTCCGGTTCGTAAACGATTCCGTTCCTGCCGTGGAGTGGCTTATTGTCAACTGGTTTCCCCTTTCTGGTTTTGACAAGTTTCCAGAACTTTTCGGTGTTGTTGTCTGCATCGCGTAGAACATCTCCCCAGGTGGTTTCTCTAAAGGCCTGAAGTTCTCGTCTGACTCGTCTGGCGAGTCTGTCGGTTCTGGCTCGGTCTGCTGGGTCCCTAAGGGTTTGCCATCTCTGGCGGTGGTATTTCTTTTCTTGCAGTAAGTCTTGGATGTGCTGAGGGAGAGCATTTCTGGAGGTGGTGTGGATTATAGCAGTAGTGGCTTTCTTCCCGCTTTCTACTATGATTTTGCTGATATTTTCTACTGCTGTGTTGATTGCTCTCCTAGTGTGGAGCTGAGGAATCTCCGGTGTTTTTCCCTGAACAATGTTGTTGAACGTTTCCCAGTTTGTGTGAAACGATTTAATAGTTCTGGTGTCGAACTGCCTTGCCGGGTTGTCATCTAATGTCATTAAAACTGGATTATGATCTGAGTCCAGATCATTTACCACGGTAATGGTGGCCTGGTGTCTCAGGTTTTTGCATATAAATATGTCCAGTATGTCTGGTCTGTGTGTCGAGTAGTAAGGGAAGTGAGTAGGGGTGTCTGGCGCTAGGACTGTTAGGCTCCTGTGGTTGTCCAGGTATTTCCGTAGTATTCTTCCATTGGTGTTGGTGGCCCTGCAGTTCCATGTGCCATGTTTGGAATTTAAGTCCCCACCTATAATGATATATTCGGCCATGTTTGTCAGGTCAGTTAGGTCTTCAGGTTGTATATTTGGTTTACATGGAGGGTTGTACACAGCGATTAGGGTGGCTGTTTTCCCCTCTATTGTCGTTTCTACTGCTGTGGCTTCTGCTCGTCTGAGTCTTGGCGTGTTTAGTCTTCTGTGCGGCAATCTGTTTTTGACTAACACGGCTGTACCGCCCCCTTGCCGGTTTGGCCTGTCAGTTCTGTACATTGTGTAGTTCCGTACTTTAAATTTATCATCTGGTGTTAGGTGCGTTTCTGTAATTAGTGCCACACCAACGTTGTATGAGTCAAGGAATTCTTGGAGGGTATTCCTTTGAAATAGAATGCCATTGGCATTCCAAGTCATGATTGTGCTTCTTTGATTAAGGCCCGAGAAGACTGACAACTGCATGGCATATAATCGTGAATTTTGAGATCGGATCAGCAGCTTGCCTTAGCTGGGCTGCTGTGTTCTGAATTGTTCCCAGTATTTTTGGGACGTTGAACTGATTGATGAGGCCGAGAATTTCTTTTACATCTGTTCCCAGGCTTGCGATTCCAGGGAAGGGGGTGTTGGCTCCTCCGTCTTGCGCGGTTGGTGCCTCGTTCTGGGCCGCTGAAGTCGGTGCGTTTGCCGGATTTTGATTTGTCATGGTTTGTCGGCGCCATAGATTTGGCCAGCTTTTCCCGGTCATCGCAGGTACTGGTGGTTGTTTAGTTTGATTCGTGGCTGTGGTGGAGGCGTTTTTCCTCTCCTCCCTTTTCTTGAGAATTTCTAGGTAAACTGGGCATTTTTTGAAATTTGCAGTATGCTCTCCCTGACAGTTGTAGCATTTTGGTTTTTCTACCCGTTTCTTGGTGCAGGTAGCGGTCGCGTGCTGTTTGCCGCATTTTACGCAGTTTGGTTTTAGATGGCAGTTCCTGGCGCCATGATTGAAACCTTGGCAGTTGTGACATTGAGTTGGACCTTTGGGGGCCCTGTATGACTCTACAGTCACTCCGAGGTGAAGGAGTGACTTAAGTTTGTATACTTTTCTGCCTTCATCTGAGTTTTCCAGTTCTACTATGAAGTTTGGTCGTAACCTCCTCTCCGTGGCGCCTGCGTCCAGGATGGACATTTGTGTGACCTTTTGTACTGGGAATCCAAGAAGGGAGAGCTCTTCATGTACTAGTTGTGGTTCCATGGTGACTAATAGTTTCTTTATCACCACCTTTAGGGGTCGTTTCTGGTTTATTTCGTGAGTGTAGAACGGTATGTTTTCGTTCTTTAGTAGCGTGCATAGGGCATTGAAGTCCTTCGCTTCGCTGAATTGATATGTTATTCTTCCTCCCCTGGAGTGAGACTTCAGCGTTCCACTGAGGGTCGGTTTGATCACCTGAAGGATTTTGGTGTAGCTTTTCGTGTCAAAGACTACTATTGGTGGCACATTGAACTTTGTCCTTTCCTTGTTTGGAGGGACTGCATTGTGGCCTGGGTCATTGTCAGGAAGTTCGCTAAAGCGGTTTTGAGTTGGTACTTGTGGTTGTACCGATTCCGCTTCCATGGTTTCGTCTACATTGGGGGCCTGTTCAGAGTCAGAAGCCTCGATCTTCCGCTTTGAGTCAGATGAACCCTCTGCCTGGCTTGTGTCGCTCTTGCGCTTAATTTTTTTCTTGGGTTTTTGATCGTTCCCCGCCATATTGCCTAGTGAAGGTGATGCATTGTCTGTATGTAAGTCAGTGTGGTTTGTGTGTGTAGTCGGATGATTTTCGGCCGCGGGAGCCCCAGGGGGGACCACGGCGGGCTGGGGTGGGTGATAGGATGATTCTAGAATCTCAGACAGTCGGATATGATGCTTTGAAATCTGCCTTTGCCTCTGTGAGCGCGGGCTCTGCGAGGTACCTCGGTGTGACACTAGACAAGCGTCTGACTTGGAAGTGCCACATCGAGGAGGTTCGCAAAAAGGCCCTAGGCAGGATGCAGATCCTTTACCCAATACTCAACAGTACAAGTTCCCTTGACCCGAGCACAGGAGTAGCCGTATATCGAAGTCTAATTAGACCGATACTGGAGTATGCGTGCCCAGTATGGGGTTACGCTGCTAGATCGACGGTAGAACGGCTACAAAAAATTCAAAACAGAGCGCTCAGAAGAGCCCTACACACACCGCCGCGCTTCCCGACGGAAGACCTCCACATAGCGGCCGACATTGTAAAATTAAACACGCGATTCCGTACCCTGGCGGAGCAGTTCTACGCCAACGCGGAAAGGTCGCCAAACGATTTAATAAACTCACTTGGTCGGTACAATAACGTACCAGACCGATACAAAAGACCAAAGGCATTACTCGTAGCTTAAAATAAAAAAAAAAAAAAAATATATATAAATAAATAAATAGAAAACAAAAAAGCCGTCACCACTAGAGTGACAGAAGAGAAACACATAATACTCTAAAGAACAGAATTAACAAAAGATAGGCACATCCAAAAACTAACCAAAAATTGAAGGAAATGTCCGAATAGGACAAAAACCTTCGCAGTAAACATCCTCTCTCTAAAGACAGAGGAAGAAATTAGAGTGTGCTGCTGCTGCGCCGGCACGCACTCCGCTGCTCGACTCGCTGCCGCTCGCACCGGTCGTTTTCGTTTCCGTTTCGTGTGCACCGTCGCTAGCCCATCGCCATGTCCGGACGCGGAAAGGGAGGCAAAGTCAAGGGCAAGTCAAAGTCCCGCTCAAGCAGGGCTGGGCTCCAGTTCCCGGTCGGCAGAATCCACCGCCTCCTGCGCAAGGGAAACTACGCAGAGCGCGTCGGCGCCGGGGCGCCCGTCTACCTCGCCGCCGTCATGGAGTACCTCGCGGCTGAGGTGCTCGAGCTGGCCGGAAACGCGGCCCGCGACAACAAGAAGACGCGCATCATCCCGCGCCACCTGCAGCTTGCCATCCGCAACGACGAGGAGCTCAACAAGCTCCTGTCGGGCGTCACCATCGCACAGGGTGGTGTCCTGCCCAACATCCAGGCCGTCCTGCTGCCAAAGAAGACCGAGAAGAAGGCCTAAAGGAGGCCAAGGCAATCGCAGCGCCGCGTGCTCCCCTGCACGCAACGCGCTTTGCCGGCTCGGCTCGGCCCGGCCCACAACAATCGGCCCTTTTCAGGGCCACCACACAAACCTACGTCCAAAGCAAAATTTCAGTCGTCCTCGCCGCACCTTGTTTTGTTTTAACTTTGCACTTTCACAGCACAGCCGCCGCCGGCGCACGTCCGCCATCTTGTCGTCCACACAGCCCGTGTGGCCCAACAAACACACACACACACACACATTCATTCATTTTGCACGGTCGCAGTCGCCTTCCAAACGACAACGGCAGCAATAATGACCATTGTTACAGGGAGGCGTGTCGACACACCGCCCTCCACTCCCGCGCGCAACGGCCGTCGACACGAACGAAACAGCTGATCCGGCCGCCTGTGCCCACACGCCTTGCCTCGGAAACCCCAACGCCGCCGCAAACACACAGAGCCAAACCACGCAAGCAAATAATCACCGCCTCTCGCACAACAACACACAGCCCGCCATCTCCGTCGCGATCGATACAACGACACACAATAACAAACACAAACGAAGCAGCTCCCACACACAGCCAGCCACATGACACGTTTCCTTTCCTTCTCCCCTCCCAGTCACATCACGTCGCTCAAACGGAAAGAAAGAAACAAACAAACAAACAACACAGACTCTTTCGCACTTTTCAACTTCCGAACAGTGTGGTGGCCCTGAAAAGGGCCGTTTCCTAGTCTCTCCCACCCACAAGCACGGCCGCGGGAAGGCCAGCGCCCGCTGCGACGCAGCCTAACCGCCGAAACCGTACAGGGTGCGCCCCTGCCTCTTCAGGGCGTACACCACGTCCATGGCCGTCACAGTCTTGCGCTTGGCGTGCTCAGTGTACGTCACCGCGTCGCGGATCACGTTCTCCAGGAACACCTTCAGCACCCCGCGGGTCTCCTCGTAGATCAGACCAGAGATGCGCTTCACGCCGCCCCTGCGAGCCAGGCGGCGGATGGCGGGCTTCGTGATGCCCTGGATGTTGTCGCGCAACACCTTGCGGTGCCGCTTGGCGCCACCCTTGCCGAGCCCCTTTCCTCCCTTGCCGCGGCCTGTCATCCTTCCTTCCTCGGGCAAAGCAAAACGTGCACAAACAGCAGCTGCAGCGGCTGGCGAGTCGGCTACGGTCTGCGCCCAGCGCGCCCGCCGCCCCCCTATATAGACTCTGGCCCGCCCTCCCCCCACCACGCGCAACCGAGGGCATATAAGCGCAGCACGGAGGCGCGCGGGCCCGTTGTCAAGGCAGCACCGGACGCCGCGCCGCACCTAACCTCCACGCACGCCGCTCCGCTACCGCTATGGCCCGCACAAAGCAAACGGCCCGCAAGTCCACCGGCGGAAAGGCGCCGCGCAAACAGCTCGCCACCAAGGCGGCGAGGAAGAGCGCGCCCGCCACCGGAGGCGTCAAGAAGCCCCACCGCTACAGGCCGGGCACCGTCGCCCTGCGAGAAATCAGGCGCTACCAGAAGAGCACAGAGCTGCTCATCCGCAAGCTGCCATTCCAGCGCCTAGTGCGCGAGATCGCCCAGGACTTCAAGACCGACCTGCGCTTCCAGAGCTCCGCAGTCATGGCCCTGCAGGAGGCCAGCGAGGCCTACCTCGTCGGCCTCTTCGAAGACACCAACCTGTGCGCAATCCACGCCAAGCGCGTCACCATCATGCCCAAGGACATCCAGCTCGCGCGCCGCATCCGCGGCGAGCGCGCCTAAACCGCGCCGCGGCACCGCACCGCACAAACAAAAACGGCCCTTTTCAGGGCCACTAACATCTCTCCGTCGCGAGCAAACTTTGTCGGTCGCCTGCCTCTCGCCCCGCAACCCAAAAACAACAACCACCACTTCCCGTCCGTCCGCCACACCCGCTCACTCTGCCTGCCTGCTTAGCAGCGCGCAACAATCACACATCATCCCTCCCCGGCGCTCAAAGCGCACAATACCCAACGGCCGACGTCACACCGCACGGGTGGCTGGCCGGCCGGCCGCCGCTTTCGTTTCGAAAACACAAAAACAAACCCGCACTCCACTCCGACGGCCAACGGCCAGGCAGGCGCGCTCGCTCGCTCTACACGCCACCGAAATCCCCGCCGACTCCTTCCACATCTCAACGTGCCCCCCGTTGCAAAACATAACACACACACACACACACACACACACACACACACACACACAAAGGAACAAAACAACAAAGACCAGACACGACTAGACAAGACAGACATCCGAGAAGAACGAACGCAGGCAAGCCAACCAACGTATTCAAACAAAACAACGTGACAGAAAACCAACCGTCGGCCGCCGCCACAAACACGGCGACAATCAACAACAACACCGCTTACCGCTACCGCCGCCCACACCCGCCACCGACCCCCGCAATCCAACCACCACGGCACGCAAACAGCATCCCCACGGGCATACAGAAACGCCAGACAGACAGACAGACAGACACCCACACCAAACGCAACACGACAATCAAAACCTTCCCCGACGTGCTTTGATGGCCCTGAGAAGGGCCGTTTTGGGCCGCGCGTCTCTTGCGCGCCACTAGACGACGACGGGGGGTGGGGACGACGGAGTCAAGCGCCAAACCCTTCCTTTCTCCCATCTCTTTCTCCTCTACTCTACTTCTTCTTCTTGGGCGAAGCCTTCGCCTTAGACGGCGTCGTCGCCTTCTTCGGGCGCGGCGCCTTCGGCTTCTTCGTCGGAACCTTGGCGGCCTTCTTCGCCTTCGACGGCGACTTGGCCTTGGCCGGCTTGGCCGCAGCCGCCTTCTTCGCACCCGCGGGAGCGGCCGACGCCGCAGACGCCTTCTTGGCGGCGCCCGCCTTCCGACCGGTCGCCGCCTTCACGCCACCAGCCTTCTTTGCGCCGGCCGCACGGGCGCCCTTCTTCTCCTTGCTGGCCGGAGCGGCGCGCTTCTTCTTGGCACCGCCAGCACGAGCCTTGCCGCCCTCGGCCGCCCCCCCGCCGCCGGCGCCGGCAAGCTTGAACGAGCCGGACGCGCCCTTCCCCTTCGTCTGCACCAGCTCGCCCGCCACGACGGCCGACTTGAGGTACTTCTTGATAAACGGCGCCAGCTTCTCCGCGTCCAGCTTGTAGTGCGCGGCAATGTACTTCTTGATCGCCTGCAGCGACGACCCGCCGCGCTCCTTCAGACTCTTGATGGCGGCCGTCACCATCTCAGAGGTGCGCGGGTGCGCAGGCTTGGCGCGCGGCTTCTTCGCAGACGACGCAGACTTGGCCTTCTTCGTAGTGCCGGTGGCGGCGGGTGCCGCAGCAGTCTCGTTCGTAGCCGCCTGATCTGCCATTTCGACGACGCGCGTAACACACAGCGAGAGCGAGAGCGAGAGCGAGCGGGACGGCAGGCAGGCACGCAAGCACAGCACAGCAGCAGAGCAGAGAATCACAAGGCCCAGCCAGTGTCGCGGGCGGGCGCGGACGGCCGAGAGAGCGGCCGCCACTCTGCGCGCCGCCGCGCCGCGCCTCCCGCGCTTGCTACCGCCCAACGTCCGACAGCCTGTGCGGAGCAGCCCCAAACCTGCGCCACAACCGCCCGCGCCTTTCAAACCACCGAGGATGGGGCTACACACAGCCACACCACAGTCGCCAACCAGTCGCCACGGCAGCGCCGCAAACCACGGCCAAACTGCAGCTACCGCGCGCTACAGCCTGGGTCGGCCCGCCGAGAATCGCCGCCCCCGCCCAAATGCCGCCCCCACAGCCCCAGCCGACGACCCGCCACAATGGCCAAACCTTCGGCAAAACTCCCACACCGTCGCCGCGGCAGCCCGGCCAGCGCGGCCGGCGCCACAGCCACACAAGCCGAGGCGTGCGGCGATGACGGCCGTGCAAACGCGCCTCCGCCGCCCCATCGCCTTCCGTCGCCCTCCCGCCGTTTCCCGATCGGCCCGCAGCCGTCGGGCCACATCGCGCGCCGTCCTCCTCCTCTCGCCCGCCAACATTCACAGCCGTTTATCAACAATTGCCCGCCGCAAACGGACGCCGCCTGCGCAACAGGCGCCGCCGCCCCTCGCCGCTTCCGACCCAACCCCTCGACCGAGGCAAACCGCAATCCGAATCTACAGACCAACCCAATCTGCCGTCAGCACACACGACAGCCGACCTTACACGTTACGCGTTACACATTACGTTTACACGTCTAGGTTAGGTTAGGGTTAGGTGGACGTGGGTTAGGTTAAGGGGACTTGGGTTAGGTTAAGCGTCAAACTTAGGTTAAGCATTCAAACACGTCAGGCGTCAGAGGTTAGGTTAGGTTACACGTTAGGTTAAGGGGTCAGTGCTAGGTTAAAAAAAAGCGTTCAAACGTGAGGCGTCAGCCGGACAGCTTACCTTACGTAGACGTTAGGGGCTCACAGGCTGAGCTCACCTCGCCACACCACAGGTTAGGTTCGGTTCGCTCGGCTCAGCGTAAAGCGCCGAGGTCAGGGTTACGTTCGTTCACCTTCGGGCGCCACACTTTCGGTTGAAAGGTCGCGACGGGACGACGTCGGCAGGCACGCCGCAAACGAACAAAAACGTACAGACGACGTCGAAAACCGCCGACAGACGGGGGAGCAGCACGACCACGACCAGATACCGAGCGCGAACGAGACACACGCGAACCACCCCCACCGGCCAAAGGGCACCACACAACAACCCAGAGCACCACGTGTCGACACCAGAGCAACCCGCCGCTCACGCGACATGGCTGGCACCGAAGGGCAACCGCCCGCAACTGCGCTTTCCGCGCCGGCCCGGATGCACGTCGTGCTACAACAACACCACTACCGTACACAGCCGCTGTTCACAACATCACTATCATGCGCGCCCGCGGCTCGCCGCCGTCGCAGTCGCAGCCCCAACGCCAGCACTTTTGCACCACCATTCACACGCACCGCAACACAGCTCGCCGACACAGCCGAACAAAACAAACACCACACAACAACAGCAACAACGCCGCCGCCTCTACTTGTGCCGGCGACCCACCCCGCCGATGGCGCACCTTTCGCCAGCCGGCAATCGACACACACGCACCCACCCACCCCCCGGGGCCCAGTGCAAACAAAAAAAACACACAAAAACAAAAAAACCAAACAAAAACAAAACGACACGGGAAGCGCACACCGCCACTTCGCGCGCACGCCACCAACCAGTCGTCGTCTCAAAATAACAAACACAAAAAAAAAATAAACTAACAACTAGGGCAACACGAAACAAAAAACGCCTCGCACGAACCGCCCACAAAAAGGACAAGCACACGCACAGCCTCTGCTGACGACCACGACGCAGCGGCACGCTGCTCCTGTCCCGCGCCCCGCGCCCCACTCGAGTCACAACTCACGCGACACCGTCAACGACGGGCTCGCTTCCCGCAACCTACCACCTTTCCGCCACGACGCACAGCCCCAGCCCCACCCGACGACGCGCCCGTGGCAACGACTGCACTTTCACCACCGCCTCCCCCTTCCCCCCCAAAACACACACACACACACACACACACACACACACACACACAGCCAGCCAAAAACGCACTCGCGACCCACACATGCACACGCCAACCAGTCAACGTCGACAACCACACGCAAGGCTCGAAACGAAACCGGCGTCCTTCCACGTTGCCATCAAGCTACGCGACACAAGACACAAGGAACCAACACAACAGCCGGCCCCACTAATTCCCCACTCTCACGCCGCAAAAAGCACACCGAAACCGCCAAACGCACGCACATTCCCCTTCGCACTGACACCGACCGGCTCGCTACCACACACCTCTCGGCAGCCGTTTCACGCCAATTCGCCACACCGCCCACACAGTCGACAAGCGCCCGCCCTGTACGGCACACGCAACGACGCAGCGCAGCAAAGGGCGCCCGCAACACATACCTCTCCTCCCCCTCTCTCTCTCTCTCCGCCGCCCGACGCGCCAACCGCCACACCACACCGCCAGCCACTCGCAAATTGTGCACTGCCACCAGCCACACGTCCAACACGCCGCGCCGCCTCCGGCCACCCGCCAGGGGGCGCTCACGTCCGCGACAACAGCGCGGCCCGCCGGGCCGGGCCGGGCCGAACCGAACCGAGCCGCCGCTGCTCTGCACTCGGCACGGCCACACCCTGCTGCAGACCGGGCTCGTCTCTCTGTACGCGTCTGCCTGCGCATCAACACAACACGACCTTTTTTTTTTCCTCTCTCTACCGCCATCCCTTCTTCTCGCGTTTTACTCGTTGTTGCAGCAGCGGCGCACACCTACACATCCACAGCCCCAGCCGAGCCGAGCCGGCCTCACCTCAGGGCCCGCCGCCAGCGTCTCCTCCTCGGGCACAGGTGCGGTGCTGTGGCCGCCCATCCAACCGCATTGCTGGCCGTCCAGCCGCCAGGCGTTCCCACTGCCGCGAGCCACGCCGCGCACCGACCCTGCTGCAGAAAACGAAGCATAGCCAGAGACCGACCGATACACAAAGCAAGCCGTCGCCTCGCCTCTTGTCCTTCCTGCCTTCCTTCCGCCCCCGCCCTTCTCACACCACCGCCTCTCCACTTTCGCCCCCCCCCTCCTCCTTTTTTTTTTTTTTTTTTTTGTTTTCTTCTTTCTTTCTTTCTTTCTTTCTTTCTTTGGCCCTCTCTCCTTCCCGCCATGGCGGTTACGGCACCGCCTGCAGCGGCAGATTTTGTGCGCCCACACGCCTACTCCTACCACCATTAACCTCGCCCTGCCCTGCCCATCAACGTCGCAGTCGAACCGACGCTTGCCAACACACTGCCGACGTTCCTTTCTCTTTTCGGCCTACGCCCATTACGCGCCGCCGCCACAGCACCTTCCCTTCCCACAACACACCGACGTCATCACACGCACCCAAAACAGGGGCCACGACCGTGTTCCTCGCCCACTCCCGTCCCGCACGGTACGCACATTCCCAACTATTATTACCGCGCACCCTCCCTTTCCAATCTGTGTGTCTCTGTGTCTGTGTCCTGTCCGCGCGTGACGCCTCTCAACATCCGCCGTCCCCCGTCCCCCGTCCCGTTTTCGCCCCCATGCCGTCGTCGCGCCGCCTCCTCCCCGTCCACCGCCGCCCCTGTCCGCCCCGCACCACACCATACACCGCTGCTTGTCCCGGCCGTTGCCACCAAAGGCGCCGACCGCAAACGCGCCACGCCGCAGCCCCCGTGCGTCTCGCGCTCGCTTGCATCTCCGTGCCGACGCTGCCTCTCTTCCCGCTCGCACTCGACCTCGACAACACAGTCTTTGGCTCCGCCACTGCGTGTTCCGGTGGTACGCACGCTGCAACACGTATGTATTCATTACCAGAGCGATGGCGAGGCATGACAGCATCTCTGTCTGACCAGAGAGTTATTTATCGTTGCTAGTCGGCGCTTGGACCGCGCCAGACGACAGTAGTGGCACGCACCGGGTCGCCAGGAACAGTTGTTATATATATTGTAGCGCGAGTCGGGAGAGGTAGTAGTCGGTCGACAGTAGTAGCGGGTGGACGGTTGTACTGAGCGGGCGTCGGCGGCGTGCTCTGCTCGTCTCGCGACTCTGGTCACGGTTCGGGACGATGTATAGTATATTGTGTTATAATCAAAAGGTGGTGTGAAGCTGCATTTTGCGCAAATCTGATAACGTATGTTCATTGTACTTATTTTGTTCAACGACAAAAAGCCCCACTATTACTTTTTTCTAAAGTAACTTTTGTCTTTTAACGAAAAACATTCACTTTTTAAAGACTACTTCCTATGGCATTTCCCTCCAAGGAGTGCAATTAATTACCAGCCAGCACTCATTCATTGCACACAGCTGTGTAAGGGGTATCTACAATTGAGGAGCGGATACAAATGCAATTTTTTGTTTTGTTTTTTTTTTTTTTGTGCGTTGTAACCTCCCCGCAAAATTTAAAATAATGGACAATGTTATTTACGGATGCTAATGGACATTGCGCTAATTGTAACCTCGCCCACAATGAGAGGTATTGAAAATGGCAACAAAAATGTTAAATTCGCAATCTGACTCAAATATAAATTCTTCACAACATTTAAAAGTCCGTTCAGTGACAAGAAACTTCAATTAAACCGAAATATCGGTCTTTGGCCCTGTGCAAAACAATCAGAATTAAAGTCTTACCTCAGAATAAATGGATGTCACATTTCTGCTCTTGTTTGTTGCGCAGCGCTTGGAGGAACTGCATTGCAAATAATAATATTCTCTTTTTTTTTTGTGATTTTAGTGAAATTTTTCTTCAAAGAAGTGGAATGAAATGTGAAGTGCAACGAACTCTTCAGTTCAATAAAAAATTAAATGTTTGAAAAATGCTTTTGAAATAAAAATTATTATTGGGGAACTTGTTGGAGAATAATTACAATAAATAAAATTGTTCATTATCTAATGATTATATTAATTCACAGTATACCTTATTCACCATCTTGACCAGTGTTGCCGACCGCCTACATCACACAACCGCACTCGGCTGCTACTACTGACCGACCGCTCTGCATGACGACTATTAGCGTACTGCACGCGACGACTACTGACAGAGTACAGCCCTCAACTAGACAGACCTACAGACTCGCAACGACCGACCGACTGACTGACTGACTGACTGACTGACTGAGAACCGCTCGCAACACTCGCGCGGTCCAGCGCAAACTCTCTGGTCACAGATGCTACAATGTCTCGCCATCGCTGCTATGTTACATACGTGTTTCAGTGTCTTTTTCATTGGGGTGACGATCTTTGGCTCTTTTTATTCTGAATACAGGGCCAAAGGTCAACGCTGCTGCCCTTATACAATTTATCAGGTTTCATTATGTCTGTTGCAATGTTACATACGGTTCATTCTTTCATTAATATTATCGTTGGGTTTGTTTTGTAGGGACGTTAACATTCTGGCACATTTCTATTATCATCGGACTCTCTGCTATTTGTGCAGGGAGGTTATACCTGGGTCCATTTCCATTTCCATTTACATTCTAATATTGATAGACTTTTTGTTTTCTTTTTTGTTTCTTGTTGTTTTTCCTTCTTTTTTTTGTTGTTTTTTTTTTTGTTTGTTTTGTTTTTCCCGCTCTCACCACCACCGCCGCATCACGCCTCCCGTTTTCTTGGTTTCTTTTCTGTTCTTCAACTGCTTCAACATCACCGCGCCCCATTTCCACACCACAGCCATCAGCCTCCAAGACGGGCAGGCGCAGTGTGCCATTTCCGGCGCACAAGCACACCCGTACGGTACTCTCCTCGCCCCCACGCCACCAACAACACAGCGACCACGCGGCTGTCAGGCACGGCACGGCACGGCACGGCACCGGCGAAATGCGCCGCCCCCGCCCCTCCGCGCATCCGTCCGTCTCGCCACGTTCACTGACAGCCGCGTCTGCGGCTACACCACGACAACCACAACACAACACCGCTCCCCTCCCTGGCAACTCATTGTTTTTCTCCTCCTCTTTTGCACAAACCACAACGCCGAGCACAGGCGCAAGCCACCCACACCGCGCCCCTCCCCGTCCCGCCTTTCTTTGGCCGCCGCTCCTCGTTTGCCCCCTCCCATCTCCCGAAATGCCATGCCAGCAGCGTTACGCATGCCCCTCCCCTGTCCACACAACACTACCGCCAAACGAACAGCCTTCCGGGCCACATGCAGGGCACGCCCACCTCCAAACACTGCCAATTCACGGACGCACACACACACACACACACACACACACACACACACACACACTTTCTCGACACCTTTCTGTACGGAGGGTGCGTCATCTCGACCGTGACAGAGTGACGCCAACTATCGACGATCCATTTCCCCCCACTGGTGAAACATGTCCACTAACACCTACATACATCATTCAAGTACACAGACAATAGCATACACACAATGGGAGGGCACACGAACATGGACGGCACGGCACTGTCATACACTCTTCCTCACAACCATATCAACAAACGTTACGTACATCCGGGAAAGCGAAAGCGAAAGCGAAAGCAAAAGCAAAAGCAAAGCCCAATGCAGCCGTCAAAGGTAACGTTCACCACGGCAGACACTTGCAGCCGCGCCGCCGTTAAACGCATTTCAGTGCGGCTCCAATACGCCTCCGACACGGGAACGTTCCGTTGCTCTACGAATGCGTTTCTCCCCTTTTTCCCTTCCTCTCTCTTTTGCCCCCCCTCCTTGCACTCTTGCCTCATTCCTCACGTTCTGCCCAGACATTCGACCGATCAAAGTCAACCTTTCGTCACCGTTCTCAGCGCGACGGTGTACAACAGTATGACGGGTGTGCCCAAGACTTCGGTTCAGTTGCGTGACGCCGGTCTATCGCGCCGATCGACAGTTACTCAGGGGGCGACGGATCGGACCACGTCACCGACACACAAAACACTTTCAAACAAACACATACATACCGGATGGACACAGACAAACACGTGTACAGACATTCGCCAAACAAACGACGACCGCCGCCGCCGCCGCCGCCGCCGTCTAGCGTCGCGCTTACTGTACTGCACTGGACACGCGTGCATCTTGAATGACGACATCGGTGTGCGTGCGTCGTACGCAATCAGTCAGACACGGCTATCAAAAATCAGAGTCGAATGGTACATCATCGTGCGTGTCGCCGTACACGTACAGTACAATACAACAACAATGCGTCTTAATGGCACGTTCAATTTCAACGTCACTCACACACCTCCACGCTGCAGTTACGTCGCACCATTGTCAAACTCGGCGTACAGCAAAGGGAATAGTGGGCGGCAAAAAAAAACCAAACAAAAACATTTCACATTTCACCCTCGCCATGTATGATGTGCAAAAAACAAACCCGCAAACGGCCGTCGTTACGGTGACACAAAAGTCGCCGATCGCACTGTCCCCCCTCGCAGACAGGTAACACACACACACCACCACCAATGGGTCAAAACCACTCCAACGAGGCGTGCCACCATTCCACGCCACGGCGACCAACCTCGTGGCCGTCCCCCGCAACACGCTTTGACGCGCCCCCCCCCCCCCACCCACAATCAAAATGCACACATACATCACAGCCGTCCACACAAACAACAACAACAACAATTCCGCCCTTCCCGCAAAAGGCAAGTTGGTGGCCCTGAAAAGGGCCGTTTTGCCGCTCTCGCAACGGAGGAGCCTTCTCCATCCTTCCTTCCACTCCAGAGCCACCTCCTTACTTGGAGCTCGTGTACTTGGTCACCGCCTTCGTGCCCTCGCTCACGGCGTGCTTGGCCAGCTCGCCAGGCAGCAACAGCCGCACAGCGGTCTGGATCTCGCGGGACGTGATGGTCGAGCGCTTGTTGTAGTGCGCCAGGCGAGAAGCCTCGGCCGCAATGCGCTCGAAAATGTCGTTCACGAAGCTGTTCATGATGCTCATCGCCTTCGACGAGATGCCCGTGTCAGGGTGCACCTGCTTCAGCACCTTGTAGATGTAGATGGCATAGCTCTCCTTCCTCTTGCGCTTCTTCTTCTTGTCGCCCTTCGAAATGTTCTTCTGCGCCTTGCCAGCCTTCTTGGCGGCCTTCCCGCTAGTCTTGGGCGGCATCTCGAACGAACGTACGGCAGCAGCAACACCAGTAGCAAGCGCTCCGCTCTAGTCAGCGTCTCCCCACACAGTGGCACCCGCCGCCAGCCGCCGCCGCACCTTTACCAGCTCGCCCTGTTGCGGCCGCCGACCAATGGGGCGCGCGCGCAACCGGCCGCCGCACCCGAGCCCATAAAGCACCCCCACCCCGGCTGCGCCGGCACGCACTCCGAGCTGAGATGTCGAGGCGAGAGGACGTGTTTGACGATCGAGCGAAGGGTGTGGCGGATCGCTGTCCGGCGGGGTCAGCTCAGGCGACTGAGTTGCTCCCGTCGGCGGCCCCATCCGGCCCCCCACTTATGACGAACCGGCGCCGACCACTTGACAATGACTTGGACGTTTCTCTTGTTGATGTTTCTCGCTCCCAGGAGCGCATGGAAGTGCGCATGCATAAGCTTGCACATGGGGGTGACTACCCCGGTCGTGAGGACGACGAAGCTGCCATGCTTGCGTACTGCAGGATATGGAAGGCTTCTCCACTGCCGGGCACGGGGCGACAGGCGACAGGTGAGCCGGTGGGGGCCTCGCCAGGCGCACAGGCTGCGTCTCTGGCGACGGCGGTCTCACAGGGTGCGCCACAGGGGCCGACCATGCGAGAGGTCGGTTCACATGTGGCTGCTCCTACGGCCCTGCAACATCAAGAACCCGTAGCTACGCCAGTTTCTGCCGCGCCCTGCGCGAAGGGCTCTACCGCGGTCCGGGCGGTTGCAAAACCAGCCCAAGAGGCCGCCATGATTACCGACGACGACGACTTGCCAGACGCAAATCTTGCGGAGGCCATTGCTGACGCTGACAGACGTGACGCTGACGATGCTCGTGCGCTCCGTAAGCGCCGGGCTGACGCGACGGACGACTCTGACGGCCGCTCCCAAGCCTCCGACACTGCTCGGCCGCGGAAGAAGGCCACTAAGGCCTCCCGCGCCGCCGCTGCCACTGCGGCCCAGGCGGTCGAGACGACGGTGTGCGCGAGGGAGCAGAGGTCCTCCTCTGGGCCTGCTGCTGCGCGCCACCCTGATGAGGACGGTTTTGTTACCCCTGCCAGGCGGCACACGGCAAGGTCGGCTGTCCTACAGCCTGCGCTGCCGCTGCCGACCGCCAACGCCTTCCAGGACGCGCCTGATGATGTCTCGGACGACGCTGGGGTGCCACGCCGGCCTGCTGCGTCGCGCCCCCCGCCGATTGTCGTCCAATGGGACGGCCCTTATCGGCTGTTCGAGCAGAAGATCGCCAGGGTGGCGCCAACTGCCAGCGTCAGGACTGCTGGCAATAATCTCTACCGGCTCCTCACGACTTCTGCTGAGGACTACCGTGCAGTCATGGAGGTCATCTGCAAAGATGGCCTCCATTGCTACACGCACCCATCGGAGCCACTCAAACTGCTGAAGGTGGTGTTCCGCCGCCTCCCCCTCCAGTTTGGGGCGGATTATCTACGCGAAGAACTGGAGGACATGGGCTTCGGCATCCGACACACGGGGCTCATGAACTCCCCACGCACCCACCGACCAATGCCGCTGTACCTGGTTGTCCTTGTTGACAACCTGGAAAATCGCAAGATTTTCCAGGTGCAGCGGGTTGGGCGGGTCGATGTCGCAGTGGAGCCACTGAGGGCCAAGGGCAGGAGGGCCCAGTGTTTCTCCTGCCAACGGCTCGACCATGTGTCGCGCTATTGTTCGATGCCGCCCCGCTGTGTCAAGTGCGGGGCCCAGCATCAGAGCAAGGAATGCCCACTCCCGCGAGAGGACAAACCGACGTGCTGCAACTGCAGTGGCGCGCACGTTGCGAGCTACCGGGGATGTCCGGCCTTCCAACGTGGCCGCCAGCAGCATCGCGGCCGGGCTACCCCTTCCCGCAAGGTGCAGCCAGGCACCAGCTTCGCTGATGCCGCCAAGGGGGGGGCGCCCGCCCCCTCTACTCAGCGGCCTGCTGCCTCTGATGGCGCTGCGCTGCAGCAGCCTGCCCCGTCAGATGTGGCTGCTCCCCCTGCACCCGCGCCTTCCGCACCGGCTGCTTCCCCCCGCCGGCGCCGCCGACGGCCGCGGCGCACCGCCCCTGCGGCGGAACGTCCGGCCACTGCTGCCCCGCGACAGCGGTCTGCCCCTCGGGCTGTGCCGCTGCAAACATCACCTCCTGCGGTCCCACCGCAGCCTGCTGTTCCTGCCTTGGAGGCCGCCCCAGAGGTCCCCACGGCCCCTGATGCAGCTGAGCTCCGCACGCTTTTGCGTTCGTTGAGCCAGCTGCTCGAGCAGCTGCCGGTGTTAGTCACTGCCGTCACGTCCGCCCTCCAGGCCGGCGTTGTTCCTGCGGACCGCCATGGAAAATGAGCATATACATGGGCTCACCGTGTGCGGCTTTAACGCACGCGGCTTAGTTCCCCAACAAGGGGAATTCCGTCAATTCCTCCGAGATGAGGCGATAGACATCTGCCTCGTCTGTGAGACGTTTCTTAAACCTGGCGTGGCCGTCGGTGTGGCGAACTATCGCTGCTACCGCACCGACCGGCCCACCCATGGTGGAGGCACTGCCATATATGTGAAAAACTCACTGAAGCACCATGCTGTCCTGCTGCCGCCTCTAGCTGCGGTGGAGGCCACTGGGGTGGCTGTCACCACCACAGCTGGTGTCATTACCTTCATCGCTGTCTACAGGCCACCGAGGGGCCATCTCCTGGAGGCCGACCTTGATGCCCTCCTAACGCTGCGTGGGAAACTTTTCATTGCGGGTGACTTAAATGCCAAGAGCCCGCAATGGAATTCTCGAGTCACCAACGTCAGCGGGCGACGCCTTCTCCGCGTCACTCAACGCCACGGCGCTCTAGTTCTGGGTCCATTTGACCATACATTCTTTCCCAACAGAGGCCAGCCCGACGTGCTCGACGTCGCAGTCCTGAAAGGCGTCGGGCACTTTACGTCGGCTACCGTCCGCTGCGCCCTGTCCTCTGACCACCTTCCGGTGGTCTACGATATGGACGTTGTCGGCGCCTCCCTGCCGCCTGCTCGCCGCACCTTCCGCGGAATTGACGAAGCCAGATTCCAAGCCGAACTGCTCGGCCGCTTTGAAGATGCCCCAGATCCTGCCCTGGAGGGGGCCGATGCTGCGCTGGCCTTTTTTACGCGGCACACCCTTAGCGCTGCTGCCGCTGCATCTCCCCGACAGCCGCGGCGGCCCCGAGAGATGTCTCGGCAGCTTCCTCCGCACATACTGGAGGCTATAACGGCCAAAAACCGCCTCTTTCGCGAGTGGCAACTCACTAGGCAGCCTGAGACCAAGCGTCGCCTCAATCGGGCACGGCGCGAAATCCGGGCCGCCATTGACCAACACCGAAACCGTGACTGGGCTGGCCTTGTGGCCACCCTGAACACGACTGATGGGAGTGCCTGGCGGACCGCCAAGCGCTTCCTCCGCCGCCATCAGCCTGTTCCTCCGCTCCATGTCGGCGGCGAGGTTGTCTGCGCCCCGGACGCCAAGGCCAACGCACTCGCAGACGTGTTCGCCGACAACTTCCGACCGGTCGCGGATGTTTTCGACGCCGAACACGTCCAACTCGTGGAAAACCACCTACCAGTTTTCCTCGCCGCCAGGGCCGCTGATGATGTGATCACGCCCGTCACAGCTGAAGAGGTTGGACTCCAGCTCCGCCGCCTCAACCCGAAGAAGGCAGGTGGCTCTGATGGAGTCACAAACCACCTCCTGCGGCTATTGCCGCCGGCACTCTATCAGCCACTAGCGGACACTTTTAACTGTGTCCTCAGCTCCGGGATCTACCCTTCCGCGTGGAAACACGCGGAAGTGGTGGCTATCCCAAAGGCCGGCAAGGATCCGCGCCAGGTGGAGCATTACCGGCCGATCAGCCTGCTCCCGTCTCTCTCCAAGATTTTTGAGAGATTGTACGTGGAGCGGCTGTGGCGCCACGTCACCGCTGAAGGGCTCCTTCCAGCTGAGCAGTTCGGATTCCGGCGGGGCCACTCGACCACGCACCAGCTCCTACGCCTGGTGGAACAGGCGATGAGGGCGCTGGAGACGCGGGAGTACCTTGGGGCGGTACTCCTAGACGTCTCCAAGGCGTTCGACAGCGTGTGGCACGAGGGCCTCGTGTACAAGCTCCTTGTACATGGGGTCCCGACGTCGCACGCACTTCTATTGCGGTCCTACCTAGAGGGCCGCACCTTCCACGTCCGGGCCGCCGGCGGCACATCCACCGACCGGCCGATTCGTGCAGGGGTACCGCAGGGGTCGGTTCTCGGCCCCCTGCTGTACACCTTGTACACCGCCGACGCACCGCGGGTGGCACGCGTGGAGTTGGCTCTTTACGCCGACGACACTGCGCTGTTCACCCGCAGCATGAACGTGGTCGCGATGTGCCGCCGACTCCAACTTGCGTGCGACGTCCTGGGGGCGTGGTCCACCAAGTGGCGTCTCAAATTCAACGCCGCCAAGAGCCAGGCGGTCGTCTTCACTCGGAGACGACTGCCTCCTGCCCTGCCGCCTGTCTCGATCTCGGGAGGCCCCATCCCGTGGTCACCAACAGGCCAATACCTCGGTGTGCGGCTGGACCGGCATCTCACCTGGCTACCGCACATCCGCGACATCAGGGGGCGGGCGATTGGGCGTCTCCGGGCGCTCTACCCGCTGCTGAACCCCTCGTCCACTCTCCCCCCTCGGCACGGCCTGACCGTGTACTTGGCCCTCGTCCGGCCGGTACTCGAGTACGCCGCCGTGGTGTGGGGGAATGCTGCTCCATCGCACGTTGCGATGCTCCAGCGTGTCCAAAATCGGGCGCTGCGACTCGCACTTCACAAGCCGCCTCGGTACCCCACGAGACTGCTTCATGAGGAAGCTGGCGTCCCGTTGCTACGGGATCGCATCAGGCAGTCCGCCAGGGTGTTCTATGCCTCTGCAGGACACTCTGGCAGTCATCTTATACGTGGACTGGGACACCAAGTCCACCGCAGGCCAACCACGCGCTGGCCTGATCTGCTGCGGGAGTAGCTTCTCCCGCAGCAGCTATGACGCATTTAAAGCAGCGTCCGCCCTCACGCGGGCGCTCACATAGGCCAAACCAACAGTGAGGCCACACAACAGCTCTAGAGGTCCAAACAGGAACAGCAGCTTCGCTGCTTAGCCTGTCCCTCCTCCTGGTAGATGAAACCAGTGAATTGCAGTGCAGTGCAGTGCAGTGCGCCGGCACGCACTCCGCTGCTCGACTCGCTGCCGCTCGCACCGGTCGTTTTCGTTTCCGTTTCGTGTGCACCGTCGCTAGCCCATCGCCATGTCCGGACGCGGAAAGGGAGGCAAAGTCAAGGGCAAGTCAAAGTCCCGCTCAAGCAGGGCTGGGCTCCAGTTCCCGGTCGGCAGAATCCACCGCCTCCTGCGCAAGGGAAACTACGCAGAGCGCGTCGGCGCCGGGGCGCCCGTCTACCTCGCCGCCGTCATGGAGTACCTCGCGGCTGAGGTGCTCGAGCTGGCCGGAAACGCGGCCCGCGACAACAAGAAGACGCGCATCATCCCGCGCCACCTGCAGCTTGCCATCCGCAACGACGAGGAGCTCAACAAGCTCCTGTCGGGCGTCACCATCGCACAGGGTGGTGTCCTGCCCAACATCCAGGCCGTCCTGCTGCCAAAGAAGACCGAGAAGAAGGCCTAAAGGAGGCCAAGGCAATCGCAGCGCCGCGTGCTCCCCTGCACGCAACGCGCTTTGCCGGCTCGGCTCGGCCCGGCCCACAACAATCGGCCCTTTTCAGGGCCACCACACAAACCTACGTCCAAAGCAAAATTTCAGTCGTCCTCGCCGCACCTTGTTTTGTTTTAACTTTGCACTTTCACAGCACAGCCGCCGCCGGCGCACGTCCGCCATCTTGTCGTCCACACAGCCCGTGTGGCCCAACAAACACACACACACACACACATTCATTCATTTTGCACGGTCGCAGTCGCCTTCCAAACGACAACGGCAGCAATAATGACCATTGTTACAGGGAGGCGTGTCGACACACCGCCCTCCACTCCCGCGCGCAACGGCCGTCGACACGAACGAAACAGCTGATCCGGCCGCCTGTGCCCACACGCCTTGCCTCGGAAACCCCAACGCCGCCGCAAACACACAGAGCCAAACCACGCAAGCAAATAATCACCGCCTCTCGCACAACAACACACAGCCCGCCATCTCCGTCGCGATCGATACAACGACACACAATAACAAACACAAACGAAGCAGCTCCCACACACAGCCAGCCACATGACACGTTTCCTTTCCTTCTCCCCTCCCAGTCACATCACGTCGCTCAAACGGAAAGAAAGAAACAAACAAACAAACAACACAGACTCTTTCGCACTTTTCAACTTCCGAACAGTGTGGTGGCCCTGAAAAGGGCCGTTTCCTAGTCTCTCCCACCCACAAGCACGGCCGCGGGAAGGCCAGCGCCCGCTGCGACGCAGCCTAACCGCCGAAACCGTACAGGGTGCGCCCCTGCCTCTTCAGGGCGTACACCACGTCCATGGCCGTCACAGTCTTGCGCTTGGCGTGCTCAGTGTACGTCACCGCGTCGCGGATCACGTTCTCCAGGAACACCTTCAGCACCCCGCGGGTCTCCTCGTAGATCAGACCAGAGATGCGCTTCACGCCGCCCCTGCGAGCCAGGCGGCGGATGGCGGGCTTCGTGATGCCCTGGATGTTGTCGCGCAACACCTTGCGGTGCCGCTTGGCGCCACCCTTGCCGAGCCCCTTTCCTCCCTTGCCGCGGCCTGTCATCCTTCCTTCCTCGGGCAAAGCAAAACGTGCACAAACAGCAGCTGCAGCGGCTGGCGAGTCGGCTACGGTCTGCGCCCAGCCTGCCTGTGCACCTCTTGTTGAAACTCCTCTGTGGGTTTCTGGATTTCACGAAGTTTCAGCACGTAGTGTGCTCTTCCTTCCAATTTTTTTTTTTCTTCATTTTTGCGAGATCTTTAGTTTCCTAGTTTTCGGTTGTCCGTGTTTTGGTGCTTTAGAATTTCGAGAATGGTTGCTTCTTCGTCAGCGTGCCTGACGAAGATGGTGTGGCCAGCGCAGGTGCGCTCTCCACTCTTCTCGGTTGCCGAGTCCTCTTATTTTCGCGTTTTGCGAAGTTTCGGCGGCGTTGTAAAATTTTACAGCCTGTTCTTCGATTCTTTTGCGGAGTCTCTGGACGTCCGCTATCTGGTGGAGTTCCTCAGTTGGGAAGTCCGCCGGCAGATGGAGTGCCCATTTCAGTGCTCTGTTCTGCACTGCCTGGATCCGTTGTAAGTTGGTTGGTGCCGTGTTTCCCCATACGACCGCGGCGTATTCCAGCACTGGTCGTATGAGGGATTTGTAGAGGATCACCCCTAGGTGGTCTGGTAATGAAGAGCGTGGGTTTAGGATGGGGTACAGCATGTTCATGCGCCCCATTGCCTTTTTCCTCGTCTCTTCAATGTGTGGGCGCCACGTTAGACGTTTGTCTAGTGTGACGCCCAGATATTTTGCCGTTGCGCTCCAGGGGACCGGTCTTCCTCGTAATGTTATCTCCTGGAGGTCAGCCGGCACGTTTCGGTGGGCAATGACGATTGCCTGTGATTTGGCGGCGTTGTACGCCAGCCGCCACTTTGCCGCCCAGTCTTCCAAATTGTTGGCTGCTGATTGCAGTCGCCTTTGAAGGAGTTGCGGCTGCATGCTGCGGCAGTACACTGCCGTATCGTCCGCGTACAGGGCGAGTTGCACCCGATCTGTGCGCGGGAGGTCGGCAGTGTACAGCGAGTATAGCACTGGACCCAGGACCGAACCTTGCGGGACTCCGGCGAGTATTCGGCGTTCTGTGGAGATTCCACAGTCTGCCCGTACGTGAAACGTGCGACCCGCGAGGTAACTCTGCAGGAGCTTCACGTGTGGCCCAGGAATCCCCAATGTAAATAGTTTATAAAGGAGACCTTTGTGCCACACTGAATCAAATGCACGAGACACGTCGAGCAGAAACGCGCCGAAATACTCGCGTCGGTCCAGGGCACAGAAGGCTTCCTCTGTCAGTCGCAGTAGTTGCTGGGTCGTGGAGTGTCCCTTCCGGAATCCAAACTGGTCGTCGGGCAGGAGGCCTTCCGCGTCGATGTGATTTCCGAGCCGCTTCAGGTATATCCTCTCGAAGATTTTCGAGAGTGCTGGCAGCAGACTGATCGGGCGGTAGTTGTTAGCCCGCCTGTGATCCTTCCCTGGCTTGGGTAGGGCCACGATCTCGGCGTGCTTCCAGCACTCTGGAAATACGCCAGTTTGGATGATGGTGTTGAAGATCCCCGTGAGGTGCCCGATTGCGATGGGCGGTAGTTGTTTGAGGAGCTGGTTCGTGACGAGATCGGGGCCTCCTGCCTTCCTGCCGTTGAGACAGCGTAGCTGGACCTCGACCTCCGCTTCTTCGATCGGCTCGATGACGGTGTCGTTGTCCTCGGCCGCTAGGAAGACTGGAAGTCGCTCCTCAACCAGTGCCACGTGTGCCAGGTCGACGGGGTCTTCCACCGGAGTGAAGTTTTCAGCGAACGCGTCCGCGAGGGCGTTGGCCTTTGCGTCCGGTTCGCTGACGAAGACGTTGCCGACTTGCAGTGGCGGTATTTTGGCGGTGCGGCGGATGAATCCCTTCACCGCGTGCCAGGCTGTTCCGTCCTCTGTCTTCAGGGAGGCGACTTTCTGCGACCACTCTTCGATTCTGTGGGCGTCGGCGGCTGCTTTAATCTCCCGCTGCATCCTGTTCAGTTGCCGCTTTGTTGCGGGATTCCGTGTTAGCTGCCATTCGCGGCGAAGTCTGTTCTTCTCCGTGATGGCAGCTTTGAGATGTTGCGGGAATTCACGGGCGTGTGGCTTCTCTGTTCTTCCGTTTGGAGTGGCTGCCGCCACAGCTTCTGCGACTCCTCGGGTGAGGTGCCGCAGCGCCGCTTCCGCACCATGTTCAGTCGGGTTCGGCGCGTCTCCGATTTTGGCCGCCATTTCTGTTTGGTACGTGTCCCATGTGATGCCCCTGATGTCGTGGCCACGTTTGGTCGTTTGGACGATGTCCGCATTCAGTTCAAAGACCACGGGGGCGTGGTCGGACGCCATCGTGGCCCTCGTTGTGGCGGAGATGAAGTGTCTCACCCCGCGGACGATGGCCACGTCTATGACGTCCGGTTGCGCGCCTCTTCGTGTCGGGAAGATGGTCGGCTGGTGGGGTCCTATCACCGCCGCTCCGAGCTGCTCGGCCACCCGTTGTAGACGGCGGCCGCTTGTGTTTGTGGTCCTGGAGTTCCAGATGATGTTCTTGGCGTTGACGTCGCCTCCGAGGAATGTGTTTCCAGGGAGGGAAATCAGCGCCGCGAACTCATCTGGCTGCAGTAGACCCCTTGGACGTCGGTATATTGCCACGAAGTTTATCGGTCCTTGGTCCGTTTGCACGGCTACTCCCGTGGCCTCTATTGTGGCGAGTTGTGGCAGGTGAATCCGGTGGTGGCGCAACGTCCTCCTTACGTATACCGCCGTGCCGCCACCCGCGGTTGGCCGGTCGTCCCGGTAACAGTGGTAGTTGGCCACTCCCACCTTCACGCCGGGCTTCAGGTGTGTTTCTGCGACGAGACAGATGTCCAGGTTCTCGTCGCAGATGAAGCTTCTGAATTCAGCGTCCTGGTGACGCAAGCCGTTGGCGTTCAAGACGCCGATTTTTACACCACGGTCGTGTCTATCCATGATGTTTTGTGGAGATGGCCAGGGTAATCGTCTGTGTGATCTTCTCCACAGACGCCGCGTATTTGTTTGGAAGGTCCTCGATCACATGGAGGACCCTGTCTATGAGGCCTGCCAACAGTTGCAGCATTTCGGTGGCCTTGTCTTCCTCCTGTGGTTGTTTTGGAGGATGGGGCGCATCGATGTGCCGCTGTTGGTAGCGGCTACCGCGCTGGCGCATTTCCGGGAAGTCAACGGGGCTGTCTATTCTCGGAGGGCGCCGCCCGGAGGCTGCGTCTTCATTATTTGTGCGTCCTCGTTGCGCGCGCCCGGTGGCAGTAGTGGCTGCCGTCAGATCAGCTGATCGCTGCCGTGCCCACGCGTTCGCACGGGGTGCCGGCTGCGGCCGTGCGGTGCTGCCACCTGTGAGCGGCGCGCCTCTCTGGGCGTCAGTTGCCGCTGGCTGTGTCCGTGAGCTGCTGCCACCACGCGGCGAGTTGCGGGACTCCGTCGTGGTAGCGGCCGCCGGGATTGTGTTGTAGGTAGCCGCGGGGGCTGCCTTACCGGCTGCTGGCTGCAGCGTCTGCATGCTGCTGCCCTCTGGTGGCGGCGAGCTGTACTCGGCGGCTGACTTTTCCGGTTGCGTCCGGGAGGTGCTGCCCTCTCGCGGCGAGTTTTGAGACTCGCGCGTAGGGGAGGTGGCCGGGACTGCCTTGCCGGTCGCGTCGCGAGCTGCCTTACCGACCGTTGGCGGCTGCCTCTGCGTGCTCGGCCGGGAGGTGCTGGCCCCTGGCGGCGCTGGGTTGTATCCGGCGCGTCGACCTCCACGTGTCCGGCGGCGTCGTCGTCTTTGTGGCTGACCGGTTGCCGGCCAGTTCTGCGAGTCGCGGAATGCGGTTTTCCCGTTTCTGGCCGTCTTCCCTCCGCGCAGCTGCTGTCCTTGGGCGCGCTCGAGGAAGGCTATGTGCCGTTCACAGCCTCTATACGCGGCCATGTGGTTTTCACCACACAGGGCGCACTTCGGTGTGAAGTCCTTGTGTGGTATTCCTTTGATAGGGCAATCGCGAGATGCGTGTTCGCCTGCGCATCTCACACATCTCTCGTCCATGCCGCAGTGTTTTTGGACGTGGCCGAGTTGTTGGCACCTGAAGCACTGTGCGTATGGTTGTTTAGTGCGCAAGTTTTCAGGTGTCACACTGCAGTTGGCGATTAATCGGAGCTGGAACAGCTGCCTGTTGCGCTCTGTGTTGGGAGCATACACACAGAAGAGCGGCGAGTCTTTTCTCGTTCGTGGATTTTTCATTTTGGACACGCCGCTCACAGCATATCCCATGTCCTCCAGCTCCTCTTTGATGTGGCTTGTTTCCGTTTTATACGAGAACCCTCGGTACACTACTCGCAGCGGTTTCTCCCTCGTTGCAGAGTACGTGTAGAATTTGATGCCCTTGTCTGTTACTTCTTTGTTCAGCGTCATGTAGTCCGTGGTGCTGTTCGTCTGGACTTTGAACAGCTCTCCAGACACTCGTATTATGAAGTTGTTCTTCCCTAGCACCTTCTGCAGCAGTTGTTGCAGCTCGCGGAATGTGCCAGGGTAGTCCAGGACGAGCGGTGGCGGTTTAGAGCGGCGTGGCGGTGCGGGCGTCATCTGCACGTCGTCTTCGCTGTCTTCGTCGCTCAGAGCGTTGTATTGGTTTTCCACAGCTATCGGGGTGGAGGACGGGATGTTGGCGCGCTTTGCCGGCTTCTTCACTTGTTGGAAGCCGTCTGCGTCTGCCTGCTGTTGCGCTCCCTCCCCGTTGCTGCGCCTACGACCTTTGGCCGTCGCCCTGGGCCGTGTGGGAGGGTCTGCTGCCTTCCTGAACTTCCGTGCATTAGCTGGCACGGGAGTGTCACCGTCAGAGTGCCTCCTCTTATTCTGAATGGTTTGGTGCTCCATTTCAGTGATGTCAACGGTGTTGTCCTGGTTTGGGGCGCTGTTGGCGTGCGCCTCCAATGATGTGTTGGACGTCGGCAGGAGGGCCAACAAGGAGTTCAGCGCAGTCTCCGCAGCTCCTGCTTCCTGGTTTGCAGGCGTTGTTGTTGCGGGTGCCGTGCTGGCTGTGGTTTTGGGAGTCTCGTTCTCGTCATCGAGGACGTAGTAGCTCCCTTCAGTGTCCATACATGCCTCCCTCATCTCCTTTTCGATGCGCTGTAGGTCCGCTGCATCGAGGGAGTGAGAGGAAGCACACGCTGTTTCAACAGTCGGTTCAGCGGGTGTGTTGCTACCGACTCTGGTTGCGTTCAAGGACGCGGCCTTGGATGCTGATGCGTTGCCTTCGGAGGCGACGCTACGCGATGGAGGAGGAGTACTATCGGAAGGCCGCGAGTGCTCTCCCGACGTACTCAACTCGACTCCCGATGCGTGCAGGGGCGCGGCCCTGTCCGCTGTCGACATATTAGCGAGCGGTGGCTCGGAGCGCTCGGCGCGTGCGTCCGTTTCACGCGGCATCGCTAACTCGAGTCGGTCTGCGCCCAGCGCGCCCGCCGCCCCCCTATATAGACTCTGGCCCGCCCTCCCCCCACCACGCGCAACCGAGGGCATATAAGCGCAGCACGGAGGCGCGCGGGCCCGTTGTCAAGGCAGCACCGGACGCCGCGCCGCACCTAACCTCCACGCACGCCGCTCCGCTACCGCTATGGCCCGCACAAAGCAAACGGCCCGCAAGTCCACCGGCGGAAAGGCGCCGCGCAAACAGCTCGCCACCAAGGCGGCGAGGAAGAGCGCGCCCGCCACCGGAGGCGTCAAGAAGCCCCACCGCTACAGGCCGGGCACCGTCGCCCTGCGAGAAATCAGGCGCTACCAGAAGAGCACAGAGCTGCTCATCCGCAAGCTGCCATTCCAGCGCCTAGTGCGCGAGATCGCCCAGGACTTCAAGACCGACCTGCGCTTCCAGAGCTCCGCAGTCATGGCCCTGCAGGAGGCCAGCGAGGCCTACCTCGTCGGCCTCTTCGAAGACACCAACCTGTGCGCAATCCACGCCAAGCGCGTCACCATCATGCCCAAGGACATCCAGCTCGCGCGCCGCATCCGCGGCGAGCGCGCCTAAACCGCGCCGCGGCACCGCACCGCACAAACAAAAACGGCCCTTTTCAGGGCCACTAACATCTCTCCGTCGCGAGCAAACTTTGTCGGTCGCCTGCCTCTCGCCCCGCAACCCAAAAACAACAACCACCACTTCCCGTCCGTCCGCCACACCCGCTCACTCTGCCTGCCTGCTTAGCAGCGCGCAACAATCACACATCATCCCTCCCCGGCGCTCAAAGCGCACAATACCCAACGGCCGACGTCACACCGCACGGGTGGCTGGCCGGCCGGCCGCCGCTTTCGTTTCGAAAACACAAAAACAAACCCGCACTCCACTCCGACGGCCAACGGCCAGGCAGGCGCGCTCGCTCGCTCTACACGCCACCGAAATCCCCGCCGACTCCTTCCACATCTCAACGTGCCCCCCGTTGCAAAACATAACACACACACACACACACACACACACACACACACACACACAAAGGAACAAAACAACAAAGACCAGACACGACTAGACAAGACAGACATCCGAGAAGAACGAACGCAGGCAAGCCAACCAACGTATTCAAACAAAACAACGTGACAGAAAACCAACCGTCGGCCGCCGCCACAAACACGGCGACAATCAACAACAACACCGCTTACCGCTACCGCCGCCCACACCCGCCACCGACCCCCGCAATCCAACCACCACGGCACGCAAACAGCATCCCCACGGGCATACAGAAACGCCAGACAGACAGACAGACAGACACCCACACCAAACGCAACACGACAATCAAAACCTTCCCCGACGTGCTTTGATGGCCCTGAGAAGGGCCGTTTTGGGCCGCGCGTCTCTTGCGCGCCACTAGACGACGACGGGGGGTGGGGACGACGGAGTCAAGCGCCAAACCCTTCCTTTCTCCCATCTCTTTCTCCTCTACTCTACTTCTTCTTCTTGGGCGAAGCCTTCGCCTTAGACGGCGTCGTCGCCTTCTTCGGGCGCGGCGCCTTCGGCTTCTTCGTCGGAACCTTGGCGGCCTTCTTCGCCTTCGACGGCGACTTGGCCTTGGCCGGCTTGGCCGCAGCCGCCTTCTTCGCACCCGCGGGAGCGGCCGACGCCGCAGACGCCTTCTTGGCGGCGCCCGCCTTCCGACCGGTCGCCGCCTTCACGCCACCAGCCTTCTTTGCGCCGGCCGCACGGGCGCCCTTCTTCTCCTTGCTGGCCGGAGCGGCGCGCTTCTTCTTGGCACCGCCAGCACGAGCCTTGCCGCCCTCGGCCGCCCCCCCGCCGCCGGCGCCGGCAAGCTTGAACGAGCCGGACGCGCCCTTCCCCTTCGTCTGCACCAGCTCGCCCGCCACGACGGCCGACTTGAGGTACTTCTTGATAAACGGCGCCAGCTTCTCCGCGTCCAGCTTGTAGTGCGCGGCAATGTACTTCTTGATCGCCTGCAGCGACGACCCGCCGCGCTCCTTCAGACTCTTGATGGCGGCCGTCACCATCTCAGAGGTGCGCGGGTGCGCAGGCTTGGCGCGCGGCTTCTTCGCAGACGACGCAGACTTGGCCTTCTTCGTAGTGCCGGTGGCGGCGGGTGCCGCAGCAGTCTCGTTCGTAGCCGCCTGATCTGCCATTTCGACGACGCGCGTAACACACAGCGAGAGCGAGAGCGAGAGCGAGCGGGACGGCAGGCAGGCACGCAAGCACAGCACAGCAGCAGAGCAGAGAATCACAAGGCCCAGCCAGTGTCGCGGGCGGGCGCGGACGGCCGAGAGAGCGGCCGCCACTCTGCGCGCCGCCGCGCCGCGCCTCCCGCGCTTGCTACCGCCCAACGTCCGACAGCCTGTGCGGAGCAGCCCCAAACCTGCGCCACAACCGCCCGCGCCTTTCAAACCACCGAGGATGGGGCTACACACAGCCACACCACAGTCGCCAACCAGTCGCCACGGCAGCGCCGCAAACCACGGCCAAACTGCAGCTACCGCGCGCTACAGCCTGGGTCGGCCCGCCGAGAATCGCCGCCCCCGCCCAAATGCCGCCCCCACAGCCCCAGCCGACGACCCGCCACAATGGCCAAACCTTCGGCAAAACTCCCACACCGTCGCCGCGGCAGCCCGGCCAGCGCGGCCGGCGCCACAGCCACACAAGCCGAGGCGTGCGGCGATGACGGCCGTGCAAACGCGCCTCCGCCGCCCCATCGCCTTCCGTCGCCCTCCCGCCGTTTCCCGATCGGCCCGCAGCCGTCGGGCCACATCGCGCGCCGTCCTCCTCCTCTCGCCCGCCAACATTCACAGCCGTTTATCAACAATTGCCCGCCGCAAACGGACGCCGCCTGCGCAACAGGCGCCGCCGCCCCTCGCCGCTTCCGACCCAACCCCTCGACCGAGGCAAACCGCAATCCGAATCTACAGACCAACCCAATCTGCCGTCAGCACACACGACAGCCGACCTTACACGTTACGCGTTACACATTACGTTTACACGTCTAGGTTAGGTTAGGGTTAGGTGGACGTGGGTTAGGTTAAGGGGACTTGGGTTAGGTTAAGCGTCAAACTTAGGTTAAGCATTCAAACACGTCAGGCGTCAGAGGTTAGGTTAGGTTACACGTTAGGTTAAGGGGTCAGTGCTAGGTTAAAAAAAAGCGTTCAAACGTGAGGCGTCAGCCGGACAGCTTACCTTACGTAGACGTTAGGGGCTCACAGGCTGAGCTCACCTCGCCACACCACAGGTTAGGTTCGGTTCGCTCGGCTCAGCGTAAAGCGCCGAGGTCAGGGTTACGTTCGTTCACCTTCGGGCGCCACACTTTCGGTTGAAAGGTCGCGACGGGACGACGTCGGCAGGCACGCCGCAAACGAACAAAAACGTACAGACGACGTCGAAAACCGCCGACAGACGGGGGAGCAGCACGACCACGACCAGATACCGAGCGCGAACGAGACACACGCGAACCACCCCCACCGGCCAAAGGGCACCACACAACAACCCAGAGCACCACGTGTCGACACCAGAGCAACCCGCCGCTCACGCGACATGGCTGGCACCGAAGGGCAACCGCCCGCAACTGCGCTTTCCGCGCCGGCCCGGATGCACGTCGTGCTACAACAACACCACTACCGTACACAGCCGCTGTTCACAACATCACTATCATGCGCGCCCGCGGCTCGCCGCCGTCGCAGTCGCAGCCCCAACGCCAGCACTTTTGCACCACCATTCACACGCACCGCAACACAGCTCGCCGACACAGCCGAACAAAACAAACACCACACAACAACAGCAACAACGCCGCCGCCTCTACTTGTGCCGGCGACCCACCCCGCCGATGGCGCACCTTTCGCCAGCCGGCAATCGACACACACGCACCCACCCACCCCCCGGGGCCCAGTGCAAACAAAAAAAACACACAAAAACAAAAAAACCAAACAAAAACAAAACGACACGGGAAGCGCACACCGCCACTTCGCGCGCACGCCACCAACCAGTCGTCGTCTCAAAATAACAAACACAAAAAAAAAATAAACTAACAACTAGGGCAACACGAAACAAAAAACGCCTCGCACGAACCGCCCACAAAAAGGACAAGCACACGCACAGCCTCTGCTGACGACCACGACGCAGCGGCACGCTGCTCCTGTCCCGCGCCCCGCGCCCCACTCGAGTCACAACTCACGCGACACCGTCAACGACGGGCTCGCTTCCCGCAACCTACCACCTTTCCGCCACGACGCACAGCCCCAGCCCCACCCGACGACGCGCCCGTGGCAACGACTGCACTTTCACCACCGCCTCCCCCTTCCCCCCCAAAACACACACACACACACACACACACACACACACACACAGCCAGCCAAAAACGCACTCGCGACCCACACATGCACACGCCAACCAGTCAACGTCGACAACCACACGCAAGGCTCGAAACGAAACCGGCGTCCTTCCACGTTGCCATCAAGCTACGCGACACAAGACACAAGGAACCAACACAACAGCCGGCCCCACTAATTCCCCACTCTCACGCCGCAAAAAGCACACCGAAACCGCCAAACGCACGCACATTCCCCTTCGCACTGACACCGACCGGCTCGCTACCACACACCTCTCGGCAGCCGTTTCACGCCAATTCGCCACACCGCCCACACAGTCGACAAGCGCCCGCCCTGTACGGCACACGCAACGACGCAGCGCAGCAAAGGGCGCCCGCAACACATACCTCTCCTCCCCCTCTCTCTCTCTCTCCGCCGCCCGACGCGCCAACCGCCACACCACACCGCCAGCCACTCGCAAATTGTGCACTGCCACCAGCCACACGTCCAACACGCCGCGCCGCCTCCGGCCACCCGCCAGGGGGCGCTCACGTCCGCGACAACAGCGCGGCCCGCCGGGCCGGGCCGGGCCGAACCGAACCGAGCCGCCGCTGCTCTGCACTCGGCACGGCCACACCCTGCTGCAGACCGGGCTCGTCTCTCTGTACGCGTCTGCCTGCGCATCAACACAACACGACCTTTTTTTTTTCCTCTCTCTACCGCCATCCCTTCTTCTCGCGTTTTACTCGTTGTTGCAGCAGCGGCGCACACCTACACATCCACAGCCCCAGCCGAGCCGAGCCGGCCTCACCTCAGGGCCCGCCGCCAGCGTCTCCTCCTCGGGCACAGGTGCGGTGCTGTGGCCGCCCATCCAACCGCATTGCTGGCCGTCCAGCCGCCAGGCGTTCCCACTGCCGCGAGCCACGCCGCGCACCGACCCTGCTGCAGAAAACGAAGCATAGCCAGAGACCGACCGATACACAAAGCAAGCCGTCGCCTCGCCTCTTGTCCTTCCTGCCTTCCTTCCGCCCCCGCCCTTCTCACACCACCGCCTCTCCACTTTCGCCCCCCCCCTCCTCCTTTTTTTTTTTTTTTTTTTTGTTTTCTTCTTTCTTTCTTTCTTTCTTTCTTTCTTTGGCCCTCTCTCCTTCCCGCCATGGCGGTTACGGCACCGCCTGCAGCGGCAGATTTTGTGCGCCCACACGCCTACTCCTACCACCATTAACCTCGCCCTGCCCTGCCCATCAACGTCGCAGTCGAACCGACGCTTGCCAACACACTGCCGACGTTCCTTTCTCTTTTCGGCCTACGCCCATTACGCGCCGCCGCCACAGCACCTTCCCTTCCCACAACACACCGACGTCATCACACGCACCCAAAACAGGGGCCACGACCGTGTTCCTCGCCCACTCCCGTCCCGCACGGTACGCACATTCCCAACTATTATTACCGCGCACCCTCCCTTTCCAATCTGTGTGTCTCTGTGTCTGTGTCCTGTCCGCGCGTGACGCCTCTCAACATCCGCCGTCCCCCGTCCCCCGTCCCGTTTTCGCCCCCATGCCGTCGTCGCGCCGCCTCCTCCCCGTCCACCGCCGCCCCTGTCCGCCCCGCACCACACCATACACCGCTGCTTGTCCCGGCCGTTGCCACCAAAGGCGCCGACCGCAAACGCGCCACGCCGCAGCCCCCGTGCGTCTCGCGCTCGCTTGCATCTCCGTGCCGACGCTGCCTCTCTTCCCGCTCGCACTCGACCTCGACAACACAGTCTTTGGCTCCGCCACTGCGTGTTCCGGTGGTACGCACGCTGCAACACGTATGTATTCATTACCAGAGCGATGGCGAGGCATGACAGCATCTCTGTCTGACCAGAGAGTTATTTATCGTTGCTAGTCGGCGCTTGGACCGCGCCAGACGACAGTAGTGGCACGCACCGGGTCGCCAGGAACAGTTGTTATATATATTGTAGCGCGAGTCGGGAGAGGTAGTAGTCGGTCGACAGTAGTAGCGGGTGGACGGTTGTACTGAGCGGGCGTCGGCGGCGTGCTCTGCTCGTCTCGCGACTCTGGTCACGGTTCGGGACGATGTATAGTATATTGTGTTATAATCAAAAGGTGGTGTGAAGCTGCATTTTGCGCAAATCTGATAACGTATGTTCATTGTACTTATTTTGTTCAACGACAAAAAGCCCCACTATTACTTTTTTCTAAAGTAACTTTTGTCTTTTAACGAAAAACATTCACTTTTTAAAGACTACTTCCTATGGCATTTCCCTCCAAGGAGTGCAATTAATTACCAGCCAGCACTCATTCATTGCACACAGCTGTGTAAGGGGTATCTACAATTGAGGAGCGGATACAAATGCAATTTTTTGTTTTGTTTTTTTTTTTTTTGTGCGTTGTAACCTCCCCGCAAAATTTAAAATAATGGACAATGTTATTTACGGATGCTAATGGACATTGCGCTAATTGTAACCTCGCCCACAATGAGAGGTATTGAAAATGGCAACAAAAATGTTAAATTCGCAATCTGACTCAAATATAAATTCTTCACAACATTTAAAAGTCCGTTCAGTGACAAGAAACTTCAATTAAACCGAAATATCGGTCTTTGGCCCTGTGCAAAACAATCAGAATTAAAGTCTTACCTCAGAATAAATGGATGTCACATTTCTGCTCTTGTTTGTTGCGCAGCGCTTGGAGGAACTGCATTGCAAATAATAATATTCTCTTTTTTTTTTGTGATTTTAGTGAAATTTTTCTTCAAAGAAGTGGAATGAAATGTGAAGTGCAACGAACTCTTCAGTTCAATAAAAAATTAAATGTTTGAAAAATGCTTTTGAAATAAAAATTATTATTGGGGAACTTGTTGGAGAATAATTACAATAAATAAAATTGTTCATTATCTAATGATTATATTAATTCACAGTATACCTTATTCACCATCTTGACCAGTGTTGCCGACCGCCTACATCACACAACCGCACTCGGCTGCTACTACTGACCGACCGCTCTGCATGACGACTATTAGCGTACTGCACGCGACGACTACTGACAGAGTACAGCCCTCAACTAGACAGACCTACAGACTCGCAACGACCGACCGACTGACTGACTGACTGACTGACTGACTGAGAACCGCTCGCAACACTCGCGCGGTCCAGCGCAAACTCTCTGGTCACAGATGCTACAATGTCTCGCCATCGCTGCTATGTTACATACGTGTTTCAGTGTCTTTTTCATTGGGGTGACGATCTTTGGCTCTTTTTATTCTGAATACAGGGCCAAAGGTCAACGCTGCTGCCCTTATACAATTTATCAGGTTTCATTATGTCTGTTGCAATGTTACATACGGTTCATTCTTTCATTAATATTATCGTTGGGTTTGTTTTGTAGGGACGTTAACATTCTGGCACATTTCTATTATCATCGGACTCTCTGCTATTTGTGCAGGGAGGTTATACCTGGGTCCATTTCCATTTCCATTTACATTCTAATATTGATAGACTTTTTGTTTTCTTTTTTGTTTCTTGTTGTTTTTCCTTCTTTTTTTTGTTGTTTTTTTTTTTGTTTGTTTTGTTTTTCCCGCTCTCACCACCACCGCCGCATCACGCCTCCCGTTTTCTTGGTTTCTTTTCTGTTCTTCAACTGCTTCAACATCACCGCGCCCCATTTCCACACCACAGCCATCAGCCTCCAAGACGGGCAGGCGCAGTGTGCCATTTCCGGCGCACAAGCACACCCGTACGGTACTCTCCTCGCCCCCACGCCACCAACAACACAGCGACCACGCGGCTGTCAGGCACGGCACGGCACGGCACGGCACCGGCGAAATGCGCCGCCCCCGCCCCTCCGCGCATCCGTCCGTCTCGCCACGTTCACTGACAGCCGCGTCTGCGGCTACACCACGACAACCACAACACAACACCGCTCCCCTCCCTGGCAACTCATTGTTTTTCTCCTCCTCTTTTGCACAAACCACAACGCCGAGCACAGGCGCAAGCCACCCACACCGCGCCCCTCCCCGTCCCGCCTTTCTTTGGCCGCCGCTCCTCGTTTGCCCCCTCCCATCTCCCGAAATGCCATGCCAGCAGCGTTACGCATGCCCCTCCCCTGTCCACACAACACTACCGCCAAACGAACAGCCTTCCGGGCCACATGCAGGGCACGCCCACCTCCAAACACTGCCAATTCACGGACGCACACACACACACACACACACACACACACACACACACACACTTTCTCGACACCTTTCTGTACGGAGGGTGCGTCATCTCGACCGTGACAGAGTGACGCCAACTATCGACGATCCATTTCCCCCCACTGGTGAAACATGTCCACTAACACCTACATACATCATTCAAGTACACAGACAATAGCATACACACAATGGGAGGGCACACGAACATGGACGGCACGGCACTGTCATACACTCTTCCTCACAACCATATCAACAAACGTTACGTACATCCGGGAAAGCGAAAGCGAAAGCGAAAGCAAAAGCAAAAGCAAAGCCCAATGCAGCCGTCAAAGGTAACGTTCACCACGGCAGACACTTGCAGCCGCGCCGCCGTTAAACGCATTTCAGTGCGGCTCCAATACGCCTCCGACACGGGAACGTTCCGTTGCTCTACGAATGCGTTTCTCCCCTTTTTCCCTTCCTCTCTCTTTTGCCCCCCCTCCTTGCACTCTTGCCTCATTCCTCACGTTCTGCCCAGACATTCGACCGATCAAAGTCAACCTTTCGTCACCGTTCTCAGCGCGACGGTGTACAACAGTATGACGGGTGTGCCCAAGACTTCGGTTCAGTTGCGTGACGCCGGTCTATCGCGCCGATCGACAGTTACTCAGGGGGCGACGGATCGGACCACGTCACCGACACACAAAACACTTTCAAACAAACACATACATACCGGATGGACACAGACAAACACGTGTACAGACATTCGCCAAACAAACGACGACCGCCGCCGCCGCCGCCGCCGCCGCCGCCGCCGTCTAGCGTCGCGCTTACTGTACTGCACTGGACACGCGTGCATCTTGAATGACGACATCGGTGTGCGTGCGTCGTACGCAATCAGTCAGACACGGCTATCAAAAATCAGAGTCGAATGGTACATCATCGTGCGTGTCGCCGTACACGTACAGTACAATACAACAACAATGCGTCTTAATGGCACGTTCAATTTCAACGTCACTCACACACCTCCACGCTGCAGTTACGTCGCACCATTGTCAAACTCGGCGTACAGCAAAGGGAATAGTGGGCGGCAAAAAAAAACCAAACAAAAACATTTCACATTTCACCCTCGCCATGTATGATGTGCAAAAAACAAACCCGCAAACGGCCGTCGTTACGGTGACACAAAAGTCGCCGATCGCACTGTCCCCCCTCGCAGACAGGTAACACACACACACCACCACCAATGGGTCAAAACCACTCCAACGAGGCGTGCCACCATTCCACGCCACGGCGACCAACCTCGTGGCCGTCCCCCGCAACACGCTTTGACGCGCCCCCCCCCCCCCCACCCACAATCAAAATGCACACATACATCACAGCCGTCCACACAAACAACAACAACAACAATTCCGCCCTTCCCGCAAAAGGCAAGTTGGTGGCCCTGAAAAGGGCCGTTTTGCCGCTCTCGCAACGGAGGAGCCTTCTCCATCCTTCCTTCCACTCCAGAGCCACCTCCTTACTTGGAGCTCGTGTACTTGGTCACCGCCTTCGTGCCCTCGCTCACGGCGTGCTTGGCCAGCTCGCCAGGCAGCAACAGCCGCACAGCGGTCTGGATCTCGCGGGACGTGATGGTCGAGCGCTTGTTGTAGTGCGCCAGGCGAGAAGCCTCGGCCGCAATGCGCTCGAAAATGTCGTTCACGAAGCTGTTCATGATGCTCATCGCCTTCGACGAGATGCCCGTGTCAGGGTGCACCTGCTTCAGCACCTTGTAGATGTAGATGGCATAGCTCTCCTTCCTCTTGCGCTTCTTCTTCTTGTCGCCCTTCGAAATGTTCTTCTGCGCCTTGCCAGCCTTCTTGGCGGCCTTCCCGCTAGTCTTGGGCGGCATCTCGAACGAACGTACGGCAGCAGCAACACCAGTAGCAAGCGCTCCGCTCTAGTCAGCGTCTCCCCACACAGTGGCACCCGCCGCCAGCCGCCGCCGCACCTTTACCAGCTCGCCCTGTTGCGGCCGCCGACCAATGGGGCGCGCGCGCAACCGGCCGCCGCACCCGAGCCCATAAAGCACCCCCACCCCGGCTGCGCCGGCACGCACTCCGCTGCTCGACTCGCTGCCGCTCGCACCGGTCGTTTTCGTTTCCGTTTCGTGTGCACCGTCGCTAGCCCATCGCCATGTCCGGACGCGGAAAGGGAGGCAAAGTCAAGGGCAAGTCAAAGTCCCGCTCAAGCAGGGCTGGGCTCCAGTTCCCGGTCGGCAGAATCCACCGCCTCCTGCGCAAGGGAAACTACGCAGAGCGCGTCGGCGCCGGGGCGCCCGTCTACCTCGCCGCCGTCATGGAGTACCTCGCGGCTGAGGTGCTCGAGCTGGCCGGAAACGCGGCCCGCGACAACAAGAAGACGCGCATCATCCCGCGCCACCTGCAGCTTGCCATCCGCAACGACGAGGAGCTCAACAAGCTCCTGTCGGGCGTCACCATCGCACAGGGTGGTGTCCTGCCCAACATCCAGGCCGTCCTGCTGCCAAAGAAGACCGAGAAGAAGGCCTAAAGGAGGCCAAGGCAATCGCAGCGCCGCGTGCTCCCCTGCACGCAACGCGCTTTGCCGGCTCGGCTCGGCCCGGCCCACAACAATCGGCCCTTTTCAGGGCCACCACACAAACCTACGTCCAAAGCAAAATTTCAGTCGTCCTCGCCGCACCTTGTTTTGTTTTAACTTTGCACTTTCACAGCACAGCCGCCGCCGGCGCACGTCCGCCATCTTGTCGTCCACACAGCCCGTGTGGCCCAACAAACACACACACACACACACATTCATTCATTTTGCACGGTCGCAGTCGCCTTCCAAACGACAACGGCAGCAATAATGACCATTGTTACAGGGAGGCGTGTCGACACACCGCCCTCCACTCCCGCGCGCAACGGCCGTCGACACGAACGAAACAGCTGATCCGGCCGCCTGTGCCCACACGCCTTGCCTCGGAAACCCCAACGCCGCCGCAAACACACAGAGCCAAACCACGCAAGCAAATAATCACCGCCTCTCGCACAACAACACACAGCCCGCCATCTCCGTCGCGATCGATACAACGACACACAATAACAAACACAAACGAAGCAGCTCCCACACACAGCCAGCCACATGACACGTTTCCTTTCCTTCTCCCCTCCCAGTCACATCACGTCGCTCAAACGGAAAGAAAGAAACAAACAAACAAACAACACAGACTCTTTCGCACTTTTCAACTTCCGAACAGTGTGGTGGCCCTGAAAAGGGCCGTTTCCTAGTCTCTCCCACCCACAAGCACGGCCGCGGGAAGGCCAGCGCCCGCTGCGACGCAGCCTAACCGCCGAAACCGTACAGGGTGCGCCCCTGCCTCTTCAGGGCGTACACCACGTCCATGGCCGTCACAGTCTTGCGCTTGGCGTGCTCAGTGTACGTCACCGCGTCGCGGATCACGTTCTCCAGGAACACCTTCAGCACCCCGCGGGTCTCCTCGTAGATCAGACCAGAGATGCGCTTCACGCCGCCCCTGCGAGCCAGGCGGCGGATGGCGGGCTTCGTGATGCCCTGGATGTTGTCGCGCAACACCTTGCGGTGCCGCTTGGCGCCACCCTTGCCGAGCCCCTTTCCTCCCTTGCCGCGGCCTGTCATCCTTCCTTCCTCGGGCAAAGCAAAACGTGCACAAACAGCAGCTGCAGCGGCTGGCGAGTCGGCTACGGTCTGCGCCCAGCGCTTTTTTTTTTTTTTTTTTTTTTTTTTTTTTTTTTTTTTTTTTTTTTTTTTTTTTCCTGTGTGTATTTGCAGGCCCGTCGCTGATGCGACTCGCCGTGTACGTGTGTTTGGGTGAAGGTTTTTAACAATCTTTATTTACAAAGAAAAAAAAAACTGCTTTTGCAGGGACTGGCATACTTGGGCCTCAGGGGCCCTTAGCCGACCTGCTTTGTTGTCCATTTTTGTTGCTTATCTATTTTACCTAATTACGTTATTTACATATATACATTTGCTTTTAGGCTACCCTTCTTCTGTTATGGACATTGGGACCTTAAATCGGTGACCTGGTTGTGGGTGGGTGACTCCGAGTTCCCTGAGGTGGGGCAGTACATTTCGCAGTTGGTCTACTTTAGTATATAGTTTGACGGCCTTTTTTCTGATTGCTGTTTTTAGAGTGTCCATTTGGGTGGCTTCGTGGATTAGGTGGTTACTTTCCCAAGGGGGGGCTCGTAGTATCCATCTCAGAACTTTATTCTGCACTACCTGAAGAGACTGGAGTTGGGTCTCGCGCCCGCCGCCCCCCTATATAGACTCTGGCCCGCCCTCCCCCCACCACGCGCAACCGAGGGCATATAAGCGCAGCACGGAGGCGCGCGGGCCCGTTGTCAAGGCAGCACCGGACGCCGCGCCGCACCTAACCTCCACGCACGCCGCTCCGCTACCGCTATGGCCCGCACAAAGCAAACGGCCCGCAAGTCCACCGGCGGAAAGGCGCCGCGCAAACAGCTCGCCACCAAGGCGGCGAGGAAGAGCGCGCCCGCCACCGGAGGCGTCAAGAAGCCCCACCGCTACAGGCCGGGCACCGTCGCCCTGCGAGAAATCAGGCGCTACCAGAAGAGCACAGAGCTGCTCATCCGCAAGCTGCCATTCCAGCGCCTAGTGCGCGAGATCGCCCAGGACTTCAAGACCGACCTGCGCTTCCAGAGCTCCGCAGTCATGGCCCTGCAGGAGGCCAGCGAGGCCTACCTCGTCGGCCTCTTCGAAGACACCAACCTGTGCGCAATCCACGCCAAGCGCGTCACCATCATGCCCAAGGACATCCAGCTCGCGCGCCGCATCCGCGGCGAGCGCGCCTAAACCGCGCCGCGGCACCGCACCGCACAAACAAAAACGGCCCTTTTCAGGGCCACTAACATCTCTCCGTCGCGAGCAAACTTTGTCGGTCGCCTGCCTCTCGCCCCGCAACCCAAAAACAACAACCACCACTTCCCGTCCGTCCGCCACACCCGCTCACTCTGCCTGCCTGCTTAGCAGCGCGCAACAATCACACATCATCCCTCCCCGGCGCTCAAAGCGCACAATACCCAACGGCCGACGTCACACCGCACGGGTGGCTGGCCGGCCGGCCGCCGCTTTCGTTTCGAAAACACAAAAACAAACCCGCACTCCACTCCGACGGCCAACGGCCAGGCAGGCGCGCTCGCTCGCTCTACACGCCACCGAAATCCCCGCCGACTCCTTCCACATCTCAACGTGCCCCCCGTTGCAAAACATAACACACACACACACACACACACACACACACACACACACACACAAAGGAACAAAACAACAAAGACCAGACACGACTAGACAAGACAGACATCCGAGAAGAACGAACGCAGGCAAGCCAACCAACGTATTCAAACAAAACAACGTGACAGAAAACCAACCGTCGGCCGCCGCCACAAACACGGCGACAATCAACAACAACACCGCTTACCGCTACCGCCGCCCACACCCGCCACCGACCCCCGCAATCCAACCACCACGGCACGCAAACAGCATCCCCACGGGCATACAGAAACGCCAGACAGACAGACAGACAGACACCCACACCAAACGCAACACGACAATCAAAACCTTCCCCGACGTGCTTTGATGGCCCTGAGAAGGGCCGTTTTGGGCCGCGCGTCTCTTGCGCGCCACTAGACGACGACGGGGGGTGGGGACGACGGAGTCAAGCGCCAAACCCTTCCTTTCTCCCATCTCTTTCTCCTCTACTCTACTTCTTCTTCTTGGGCGAAGCCTTCGCCTTAGACGGCGTCGTCGCCTTCTTCGGGCGCGGCGCCTTCGGCTTCTTCGTCGGAACCTTGGCGGCCTTCTTCGCCTTCGACGGCGACTTGGCCTTGGCCGGCTTGGCCGCAGCCGCCTTCTTCGCACCCGCGGGAGCGGCCGACGCCGCAGACGCCTTCTTGGCGGCGCCCGCCTTCCGACCGGTCGCCGCCTTCACGCCACCAGCCTTCTTTGCGCCGGCCGCACGGGCGCCCTTCTTCTCCTTGCTGGCCGGAGCGGCGCGCTTCTTCTTGGCACCGCCAGCACGAGCCTTGCCGCCCTCGGCCGCCCCCCCGCCGCCGGCGCCGGCAAGCTTGAACGAGCCGGACGCGCCCTTCCCCTTCGTCTGCACCAGCTCGCCCGCCACGACGGCCGACTTGAGGTACTTCTTGATAAACGGCGCCAGCTTCTCCGCGTCCAGCTTGTAGTGCGCGGCAATGTACTTCTTGATCGCCTGCAGCGACGACCCGCCGCGCTCCTTCAGACTCTTGATGGCGGCCGTCACCATCTCAGAGGTGCGCGGGTGCGCAGGCTTGGCGCGCGGCTTCTTCGCAGACGACGCAGACTTGGCCTTCTTCGTAGTGCCGGTGGCGGCGGGTGCCGCAGCAGTCTCGTTCGTAGCCGCCTGATCTGCCATTTCGACGACGCGCGTAACACACAGCGAGAGCGAGAGCGAGAGCGAGCGGGACGGCAGGCAGGCACGCAAGCACAGCACAGCAGCAGAGCAGAGAATCACAAGGCCCAGCCAGTGTCGCGGGCGGGCGCGGACGGCCGAGAGAGCGGCCGCCACTCTGCGCGCCGCCGCGCCGCGCCTCCCGCGCTTGCTACCGCCCAACGTCCGACAGCCTGTGCGGAGCAGCCCCAAACCTGCGCCACAACCGCCCGCGCCTTTCAAACCACCGAGGATGGGGCTACACACAGCCACACCACAGTCGCCAACCAGTCGCCACGGCAGCGCCGCAAACCACGGCCAAACTGCAGCTACCGCGCGCTACAGCCTGGGTCGGCCCGCCGAGAATCGCCGCCCCCGCCCAAATGCCGCCCCCACAGCCCCAGCCGACGACCCGCCACAATGGCCAAACCTTCGGCAAAACTCCCACACCGTCGCCGCGGCAGCCCGGCCAGCGCGGCCGGCGCCACAGCCACACAAGCCGAGGCGTGCGGCGATGACGGCCGTGCAAACGCGCCTCCGCCGCCCCATCGCCTTCCGTCGCCCTCCCGCCGTTTCCCGATCGGCCCGCAGCCGTCGGGCCACATCGCGCGCCGTCCTCCTCCTCTCGCCCGCCAACATTCACAGCCGTTTATCAACAATTGCCCGCCGCAAACGGACGCCGCCTGCGCAACAGGCGCCGCCGCCCCTCGCCGCTTCCGACCCAACCCCTCGACCGAGGCAAACCGCAATCCGAATCTACAGACCAACCCAATCTGCCGTCAGCACACACGACAGCCGACCTTACACGTTACGCGTTACACATTACGTTTACACGTCTAGGTTAGGTTAGGGTTAGGTGGACGTGGGTTAGGTTAAGGGGACTTGGGTTAGGTTAAGCGTCAAACTTAGGTTAAGCATTCAAACACGTCAGGCGTCAGAGGTTAGGTTAGGTTACACGTTAGGTTAAGGGGTCAGTGCTAGGTTAAAAAAAAGCGTTCAAACGTGAGGCGTCAGCCGGACAGCTTACCTTACGTAGACGTTAGGGGCTCACAGGCTGAGCTCACCTCGCCACACCACAGGTTAGGTTCGGTTCGCTCGGCTCAGCGTAAAGCGCCGAGGTCAGGGTTACGTTCGTTCACCTTCGGGCGCCACACTTTCGGTTGAAAGGTCGCGACGGGACGACGTCGGCAGGCACGCCGCAAACGAACAAAAACGTACAGACGACGTCGAAAACCGCCGACAGACGGGGGAGCAGCACGACCACGACCAGATACCGAGCGCGAACGAGACACACGCGAACCACCCCCACCGGCCAAAGGGCACCACACAACAACCCAGAGCACCACGTGTCGACACCAGAGCAACCCGCCGCTCACGCGACATGGCTGGCACCGAAGGGCAACCGCCCGCAACTGCGCTTTCCGCGCCGGCCCGGATGCACGTCGTGCTACAACAACACCACTACCGTACACAGCCGCTGTTCACAACATCACTATCATGCGCGCCCGCGGCTCGCCGCCGTCGCAGTCGCAGCCCCAACGCCAGCACTTTTGCACCACCATTCACACGCACCGCAACACAGCTCGCCGACACAGCCGAACAAAACAAACACCACACAACAACAGCAACAACGCCGCCGCCTCTACTTGTGCCGGCGACCCACCCCGCCGATGGCGCACCTTTCGCCAGCCGGCAATCGACACACACGCACCCACCCACCCCCCGGGGCCCAGTGCAAACAAAAAAAACACACAAAAACAAAAAAACCAAACAAAAACAAAACGACACGGGAAGCGCACACCGCCACTTCGCGCGCACGCCACCAACCAGTCGTCGTCTCAAAATAACAAACACAAAAAAAAAATAAACTAACAACTAGGGCAACACGAAACAAAAAACGCCTCGCACGAACCGCCCACAAAAAGGACAAGCACACGCACAGCCTCTGCTGACGACCACGACGCAGCGGCACGCTGCTCCTGTCCCGCGCCCCGCGCCCCACTCGAGTCACAACTCACGCGACACCGTCAACGACGGGCTCGCTTCCCGCAACCTACCACCTTTCCGCCACGACGCACAGCCCCAGCCCCACCCGACGACGCGCCCGTGGCAACGACTGCACTTTCACCACCGCCTCCCCCTTCCCCCCCAAAACACACACACACACACACACACACACACACACACACACAGCCAGCCAAAAACGCACTCGCGACCCACACATGCACACGCCAACCAGTCAACGTCGACAACCACACGCAAGGCTCGAAACGAAACCGGCGTCCTTCCACGTTGCCATCAAGCTACGCGACACAAGACACAAGGAACCAACACAACAGCCGGCCCCACTAATTCCCCACTCTCACGCCGCAAAAAGCACACCGAAACCGCCAAACGCACGCACATTCCCCTTCGCACTGACACCGACCGGCTCGCTACCACACACCTCTCGGCAGCCGTTTCACGCCAATTCGCCACACCGCCCACACAGTCGACAAGCGCCCGCCCTGTACGGCACACGCAACGACGCAGCGCAGCAAAGGGCGCCCGCAACACATACCTCTCCTCCCCCTCTCTCTCTCTCTCCGCCGCCCGACGCGCCAACCGCCACACCACACCGCCAGCCACTCGCAAATTGTGCACTGCCACCAGCCACACGTCCAACACGCCGCGCCGCCTCCGGCCACCCGCCAGGGGGCGCTCACGTCCGCGACAACAGCGCGGCCCGCCGGGCCGGGCCGGGCCGAACCGAACCGAGCCGCCGCTGCTCTGCACTCGGCACGGCCACACCCTGCTGCAGACCGGGCTCGTCTCTCTGTACGCGTCTGCCTGCGCATCAACACAACACGACCTTTTTTTTTTCCTCTCTCTACCGCCATCCCTTCTTCTCGCGTTTTACTCGTTGTTGCAGCAGCGGCGCACACCTACACATCCACAGCCCCAGCCGAGCCGAGCCGGCCTCACCTCAGGGCCCGCCGCCAGCGTCTCCTCCTCGGGCACAGGTGCGGTGCTGTGGCCGCCCATCCAACCGCATTGCTGGCCGTCCAGCCGCCAGGCGTTCCCACTGCCGCGAGCCACGCCGCGCACCGACCCTGCTGCAGAAAACGAAGCATAGCCAGAGACCGACCGATACACAAAGCAAGCCGTCGCCTCGCCTCTTGTCCTTCCTGCCTTCCTTCCGCCCCCGCCCTTCTCACACCACCGCCTCTCCACTTTCGCCCCCCCCCTCCTCCTTTTTTTTTTTTTTTTTTTTGTTTTCTTCTTTCTTTCTTTCTTTCTTTCTTTCTTTGGCCCTCTCTCCTTCCCGCCATGGCGGTTACGGCACCGCCTGCAGCGGCAGATTTTGTGCGCCCACACGCCTACTCCTACCACCATTAACCTCGCCCTGCCCTGCCCATCAACGTCGCAGTCGAACCGACGCTTGCCAACACACTGCCGACGTTCCTTTCTCTTTTCGGCCTACGCCCATTACGCGCCGCCGCCACAGCACCTTCCCTTCCCACAACACACCGACGTCATCACACGCACCCAAAACAGGGGCCACGACCGTGTTCCTCGCCCACTCCCGTCCCGCACGGTACGCACATTCCCAACTATTATTACCGCGCACCCTCCCTTTCCAATCTGTGTGTCTCTGTGTCTGTGTCCTGTCCGCGCGTGACGCCTCTCAACATCCGCCGTCCCCCGTCCCCCGTCCCGTTTTCGCCCCCATGCCGTCGTCGCGCCGCCTCCTCCCCGTCCACCGCCGCCCCTGTCCGCCCCGCACCACACCATACACCGCTGCTTGTCCCGGCCGTTGCCACCAAAGGCGCCGACCGCAAACGCGCCACGCCGCAGCCCCCGTGCGTCTCGCGCTCGCTTGCATCTCCGTGCCGACGCTGCCTCTCTTCCCGCTCGCACTCGACCTCGACAACACAGTCTTTGGCTCCGCCACTGCGTGTTCCGGTGGTACGCACGCTGCAACACGTATGTATTCATTACCAGAGCGATGGCGAGGCATGACAGCATCTCTGTCTGACCAGAGAGTTATTTATCGTTGCTAGTCGGCGCTTGGACCGCGCCAGACGACAGTAGTGGCACGCACCGGGTCGCCAGGAACAGTTGTTATATATATTGTAGCGCGAGTCGGGAGAGGTAGTAGTCGGTCGACAGTAGTAGCGGGTGGACGGTTGTACTGAGCGGGCGTCGGCGGCGTGCTCTGCTCGTCTCGCGACTCTGGTCACGGTTCGGGACGATGTATAGTATATTGTGTTATAATCAAAAGGTGGTGTGAAGCTGCATTTTGCGCAAATCTGATAACGTATGTTCATTGTACTTATTTTGTTCAACGACAAAAAGCCCCACTATTACTTTTTTCTAAAGTAACTTTTGTCTTTTAACGAAAAACATTCACTTTTTAAAGACTACTTCCTATGGCATTTCCCTCCAAGGAGTGCAATTAATTACCAGCCAGCACTCATTCATTGCACACAGCTGTGTAAGGGGTATCTACAATTGAGGAGCGGATACAAATGCAATTTTTTGTTTTGTTTTTTTTTTTTTTGTGCGTTGTAACCTCCCCGCAAAATTTAAAATAATGGACAATGTTATTTACGGATGCTAATGGACATTGCGCTAATTGTAACCTCGCCCACAATGAGAGGTATTGAAAATGGCAACAAAAATGTTAAATTCGCAATCTGACTCAAATATAAATTCTTCACAACATTTAAAAGTCCGTTCAGTGACAAGAAACTTCAATTAAACCGAAATATCGGTCTTTGGCCCTGTGCAAAACAATCAGAATTAAAGTCTTACCTCAGAATAAATGGATGTCACATTTCTGCTCTTGTTTGTTGCGCAGCGCTTGGAGGAACTGCATTGCAAATAATAATATTCTCTTTTTTTTTTGTGATTTTAGTGAAATTTTTCTTCAAAGAAGTGGAATGAAATGTGAAGTGCAACGAACTCTTCAGTTCAATAAAAAATTAAATGTTTGAAAAATGCTTTTGAAATAAAAATTATTATTGGGGAACTTGTTGGAGAATAATTACAATAAATAAAATTGTTCATTATCTAATGATTATATTAATTCACAGTATACCTTATTCACCATCTTGACCAGTGTTGCCGACCGCCTACATCACACAACCGCACTCGGCTGCTACTACTGACCGACCGCTCTGCATGACGACTATTAGCGTACTGCACGCGACGACTACTGACAGAGTACAGCCCTCAACTAGACAGACCTACAGACTCGCAACGACCGACCGACTGACTGACTGACTGACTGACTGACTGAGAACCGCTCGCAACACTCGCGCGGTCCAGCGCAAACTCTCTGGTCACAGATGCTACAATGTCTCGCCATCGCTGCTATGTTACATACGTGTTTCAGTGTCTTTTTCATTGGGGTGACGATCTTTGGCTCTTTTTATTCTGAATACAGGGCCAAAGGTCAACGCTGCTGCCCTTATACAATTTATCAGGTTTCATTATGTCTGTTGCAATGTTACATACGGTTCATTCTTTCATTAATATTATCGTTGGGTTTGTTTTGTAGGGACGTTAACATTCTGGCACATTTCTATTATCATCGGACTCTCTGCTATTTGTGCAGGGAGGTTATACCTGGGTCCATTTCCATTTCCATTTACATTCTAATATTGATAGACTTTTTGTTTTCTTTTTTGTTTCTTGTTGTTTTTCCTTCTTTTTTTTGTTGTTTTTTTTTTTGTTTGTTTTGTTTTTCCCGCTCTCACCACCACCGCCGCATCACGCCTCCCGTTTTCTTGGTTTCTTTTCTGTTCTTCAACTGCTTCAACATCACCGCGCCCCATTTCCACACCACAGCCATCAGCCTCCAAGACGGGCAGGCGCAGTGTGCCATTTCCGGCGCACAAGCACACCCGTACGGTACTCTCCTCGCCCCCACGCCACCAACAACACAGCGACCACGCGGCTGTCAGGCACGGCACGGCACGGCACGGCACCGGCGAAATGCGCCGCCCCCGCCCCTCCGCGCATCCGTCCGTCTCGCCACGTTCACTGACAGCCGCGTCTGCGGCTACACCACGACAACCACAACACAACACCGCTCCCCTCCCTGGCAACTCATTGTTTTTCTCCTCCTCTTTTGCACAAACCACAACGCCGAGCACAGGCGCAAGCCACCCACACCGCGCCCCTCCCCGTCCCGCCTTTCTTTGGCCGCCGCTCCTCGTTTGCCCCCTCCCATCTCCCGAAATGCCATGCCAGCAGCGTTACGCATGCCCCTCCCCTGTCCACACAACACTACCGCCAAACGAACAGCCTTCCGGGCCACATGCAGGGCACGCCCACCTCCAAACACTGCCAATTCACGGACGCACACACACACACACACACACACACACACACACACACACACTTTCTCGACACCTTTCTGTACGGAGGGTGCGTCATCTCGACCGTGACAGAGTGACGCCAACTATCGACGATCCATTTCCCCCCACTGGTGAAACATGTCCACTAACACCTACATACATCATTCAAGTACACAGACAATAGCATACACACAATGGGAGGGCACACGAACATGGACGGCACGGCACTGTCATACACTCTTCCTCACAACCATATCAACAAACGTTACGTACATCCGGGAAAGCGAAAGCGAAAGCGAAAGCAAAAGCAAAAGCAAAGCCCAATGCAGCCGTCAAAGGTAACGTTCACCACGGCAGACACTTGCAGCCGCGCCGCCGTTAAACGCATTTCAGTGCGGCTCCAATACGCCTCCGACACGGGAACGTTCCGTTGCTCTACGAATGCGTTTCTCCCCTTTTTCCCTTCCTCTCTCTTTTGCCCCCCCTCCTTGCACTCTTGCCTCATTCCTCACGTTCTGCCCAGACATTCGACCGATCAAAGTCAACCTTTCGTCACCGTTCTCAGCGCGACGGTGTACAACAGTATGACGGGTGTGCCCAAGACTTCGGTTCAGTTGCGTGACGCCGGTCTATCGCGCCGATCGACAGTTACTCAGGGGGCGACGGATCGGACCACGTCACCGACACACAAAACACTTTCAAACAAACACATACATACCGGATGGACACAGACAAACACGTGTACAGACATTCGCCAAACAAACGACGACCGCCGCCGCCGCCGCCGCCGCCGCCGCCGCCGTCTAGCGTCGCGCTTACTGTACTGCACTGGACACGCGTGCATCTTGAATGACGACATCGGTGTGCGTGCGTCGTACGCAATCAGTCAGACACGGCTATCAAAAATCAGAGTCGAATGGTACATCATCGTGCGTGTCGCCGTACACGTACAGTACAATACAACAACAATGCGTCTTAATGGCACGTTCAATTTCAACGTCACTCACACACCTCCACGCTGCAGTTACGTCGCACCATTGTCAAACTCGGCGTACAGCAAAGGGAATAGTGGGCGGCAAAAAAAAACCAAACAAAAACATTTCACATTTCACCCTCGCCATGTATGATGTGCAAAAAACAAACCCGCAAACGGCCGTCGTTACGGTGACACAAAAGTCGCCGATCGCACTGTCCCCCCTCGCAGACAGGTAACACACACACACCACCACCAATGGGTCAAAACCACTCCAACGAGGCGTGCCACCATTCCACGCCACGGCGACCAACCTCGTGGCCGTCCCCCGCAACACGCTTTGACGCGCCCCCCCCCCCCCACCCACAATCAAAATGCACACATACATCACAGCCGTCCACACAAACAACAACAACAACAATTCCGCCCTTCCCGCAAAAGGCAAGTTGGTGGCCCTGAAAAGGGCCGTTTTGCCGCTCTCGCAACGGAGGAGCCTTCTCCATCCTTCCTTCCACTCCAGAGCCACCTCCTTACTTGGAGCTCGTGTACTTGGTCACCGCCTTCGTGCCCTCGCTCACGGCGTGCTTGGCCAGCTCGCCAGGCAGCAACAGCCGCACAGCGGTCTGGATCTCGCGGGACGTGATGGTCGAGCGCTTGTTGTAGTGCGCCAGGCGAGAAGCCTCGGCCGCAATGCGCTCGAAAATGTCGTTCACGAAGCTGTTCATGATGCTCATCGCCTTCGACGAGATGCCCGTGTCAGGGTGCACCTGCTTCAGCACCTTGTAGATGTAGATGGCATAGCTCTCCTTCCTCTTGCGCTTCTTCTTCTTGTCGCCCTTCGAAATGTTCTTCTGCGCCTTGCCAGCCTTCTTGGCGGCCTTCCCGCTAGTCTTGGGCGGCATCTCGAACGAACGTACGGCAGCAGCAACACCAGTAGCAAGCGCTCCGCTCTAGTCAGCGTCTCCCCACACAGTGGCACCCGCCGCCAGCCGCCGCCGCACCTTTACCAGCTCGCCCTGTTGCGGCCGCCGACCAATGGGGCGCGCGCGCAACCGGCCGCCGCACCCGAGCCCATAAAGCACCCCCACCCCGGCTGCGCCGGCACGCACTCCGCTGCTCGACTCGCTGCCGCTCGCACCGGTCGTTTTCGTTTCCGTTTCGTGTGCACCGTCGCTAGCCCATCGCCATGTCCGGACGCGGAAAGGGAGGCAAAGTCAAGGGCAAGTCAAAGTCCCGCTCAAGCAGGGCTGGGCTCCAGTTCCCGGTCGGCAGAATCCACCGCCTCCTGCGCAAGGGAAACTACGCAGAGCGCGTCGGCGCCGGGGCGCCCGTCTACCTCGCCGCCGTCATGGAGTACCTCGCGGCTGAGGTGCTCGAGCTGGCCGGAAACGCGGCCCGCGACAACAAGAAGACGCGCATCATCCCGCGCCACCTGCAGCTTGCCATCCGCAACGACGAGGAGCTCAACAAGCTCCTGTCGGGCGTCACCATCGCACAGGGTGGTGTCCTGCCCAACATCCAGGCCGTCCTGCTGCCAAAGAAGACCGAGAAGAAGGCCTAAAGGAGGCCAAGGCAATCGCAGCGCCGCGTGCTCCCCTGCACGCAACGCGCTTTGCCGGCTCGGCTCGGCCCGGCCCACAACAATCGGCCCTTTTCAGGGCCACCACACAAACCTACGTCCAAAGCAAAATTTCAGTCGTCCTCGCCGCACCTTGTTTTGTTTTAACTTTGCACTTTCACAGCACAGCCGCCGCCGGCGCACGTCCGCCATCTTGTCGTCCACACAGCCCGTGTGGCCCAACAAACACACACACACACACACATTCATTCATTTTGCACGGTCGCAGTCGCCTTCCAAACGACAACGGCAGCAATAATGACCATTGTTACAGGGAGGCGTGTCGACACACCGCCCTCCACTCCCGCGCGCAACGGCCGTCGACACGAACGAAACAGCTGATCCGGCCGCCTGTGCCCACACGCCTTGCCTCGGAAACCCCAACGCCGCCGCAAACACACAGAGCCAAACCACGCAAGCAAATAATCACCGCCTCTCGCACAACAACACACAGCCCGCCATCTCCGTCGCGATCGATACAACGACACACAATAACAAACACAAACGAAGCAGCTCCCACACACAGCCAGCCACATGACACGTTTCCTTTCCTTCTCCCCTCCCAGTCACATCACGTCGCTCAAACGGAAAGAAAGAAACAAACAAACAAACAACACAGACTCTTTCGCACTTTTCAACTTCCGAACAGTGTGGTGGCCCTGAAAAGGGCCGTTTCCTAGTCTCTCCCACCCACAAGCACGGCCGCGGGAAGGCCAGCGCCCGCTGCGACGCAGCCTAACCGCCGAAACCGTACAGGGTGCGCCCCTGCCTCTTCAGGGCGTACACCACGTCCATGGCCGTCACAGTCTTGCGCTTGGCGTGCTCAGTGTACGTCACCGCGTCGCGGATCACGTTCTCCAGGAACACCTTCAGCACCCCGCGGGTCTCCTCGTAGATCAGACCAGAGATGCGCTTCACGCCGCCCCTGCGAGCCAGGCGGCGGATGGCGGGCTTCGTGATGCCCTGGATGTTGTCGCGCAACACCTTGCGGTGCCGCTTGGCGCCACCCTTGCCGAGCCCCTTTCCTCCCTTGCCGCGGCCTGTCATCCTTCCTTCCTCGGGCAAAGCAAAACGTGCACAAACAGCAGCTGCAGCGGCTGGCGAGTCGGCTACGGTCTGCGCCCAGCGCGCCCGCCGCCCCCCTATATAGACTCTGGCCCGCCCTCCCCCCACCACGCGCAACCGAGGGCATATAAGCGCAGCACGGAGGCGCGCGGGCCCGTTGTCAAGGCAGCACCGGACGCCGCGCCGCACCTAACCTCCACGCACGCCGCTCCGCTACCGCTATGGCCCGCACAAAGCAAACGGCCCGCAAGTCCACCGGCGGAAAGGCGCCGCGCAAACAGCTCGCCACCAAGGCGGCGAGGAAGAGCGCGCCCGCCACCGGAGGCGTCAAGAAGCCCCACCGCTACAGGCCGGGCACCGTCGCCCTGCGAGAAATCAGGCGCTACCAGAAGAGCACAGAGCTGCTCATCCGCAAGCTGCCATTCCAGCGCCTAGTGCGCGAGATCGCCCAGGACTTCAAGACCGACCTGCGCTTCCAGAGCTCCGCAGTCATGGCCCTGCAGGAGGCCAGCGAGGCCTACCTCGTCGGCCTCTTCGAAGACACCAACCTGTGCGCAATCCACGCCAAGCGCGTCACCATCATGCCCAAGGACATCCAGCTCGCGCGCCGCATCCGCGGCGAGCGCGCCTAAACCGCGCCGCGGCACCGCACCGCACAAACAAAAACGGCCCTTTTCAGGGCCACTAACATCTCTCCGTCGCGAGCAAACTTTGTCGGTCGCCTGCCTCTCGCCCCGCAACCCAAAAACAACAACCACCACTTCCCGTCCGTCCGCCACACCCGCTCACTCTGCCTGCCTGCTTAGCAGCGCGCAACAATCACACATCATCCCTCCCCGGCGCTCAAAGCGCACAATACCCAACGGCCGACGTCACACCGCACGGGTGGCTGGCCGGCCGGCCGCCGCTTTCGTTTCGAAAACACAAAAACAAACCCGCACTCCACTCCGACGGCCAACGGCCAGGCAGGCGCGCTCGCTCGCTCTACACGCCACCGAAATCCCCGCCGACTCCTTCCACATCTCAACGTGCCCCCCGTTGCAAAACATAACACACACACACACACACACACACACACACACACACACACAAAGGAACAAAACAACAAAGACCAGACACGACTAGACAAGACAGACATCCGAGAAGAACGAACGCAGGCAAGCCAACCAACGTATTCAAACAAAACAACGTGACAGAAAACCAACCGTCGGCCGCCGCCACAAACACGGCGACAATCAACAACAACACCGCTTACCGCTACCGCCGCCCACACCCGCCACCGACCCCCGCAATCCAACCACCACGGCACGCAAACAGCATCCCCACGGGCATACAGAAACGCCAGACAGACAGACAGACAGACACCCACACCAAACGCAACACGACAATCAAAACCTTCCCCGACGTGCTTTGATGGCCCTGAGAAGGGCCGTTTTGGGCCGCGCGTCTCTTGCGCGCCACTAGACGACGACGGGGGGTGGGGACGACGGAGTCAAGCGCCAAACCCTTCCTTTCTCCCATCTCTTTCTCCTCTACTCTACTTCTTCTTCTTGGGCGAAGCCTTCGCCTTAGACGGCGTCGTCGCCTTCTTCGGGCGCGGCGCCTTCGGCTTCTTCGTCGGAACCTTGGCGGCCTTCTTCGCCTTCGACGGCGACTTGGCCTTGGCCGGCTTGGCCGCAGCCGCCTTCTTCGCACCCGCGGGAGCGGCCGACGCCGCAGACGCCTTCTTGGCGGCGCCCGCCTTCCGACCGGTCGCCGCCTTCACGCCACCAGCCTTCTTTGCGCCGGCCGCACGGGCGCCCTTCTTCTCCTTGCTGGCCGGAGCGGCGCGCTTCTTCTTGGCACCGCCAGCACGAGCCTTGCCGCCCTCGGCCGCCCCCCCGCCGCCGGCGCCGGCAAGCTTGAACGAGCCGGACGCGCCCTTCCCCTTCGTCTGCACCAGCTCGCCCGCCACGACGGCCGACTTGAGGTACTTCTTGATAAACGGCGCCAGCTTCTCCGCGTCCAGCTTGTAGTGCGCGGCAATGTACTTCTTGATCGCCTGCAGCGACGACCCGCCGCGCTCCTTCAGACTCTTGATGGCGGCCGTCACCATCTCAGAGGTGCGCGGGTGCGCAGGCTTGGCGCGCGGCTTCTTCGCAGACGACGCAGACTTGGCCTTCTTCGTAGTGCCGGTGGCGGCGGGTGCCGCAGCAGTCTCGTTCGTAGCCGCCTGATCTGCCATTTCGACGACGCGCGTAACACACAGCGAGAGCGAGAGCGAGAGCGAGCGGGACGGCAGGCAGGCACGCAAGCACAGCACAGCAGCAGAGCAGAGAATCACAAGGCCCAGCCAGTGTCGCGGGCGGGCGCGGACGGCCGAGAGAGCGGCCGCCACTCTGCGCGCCGCCGCGCCGCGCCTCCCGCGCTTGCTACCGCCCAACGTCCGACAGCCTGTGCGGAGCAGCCCCAAACCTGCGCCACAACCGCCCGCGCCTTTCAAACCACCGAGGATGGGGCTACACACAGCCACACCACAGTCGCCAACCAGTCGCCACGGCAGCGCCGCAAACCACGGCCAAACTGCAGCTACCGCGCGCTACAGCCTGGGTCGGCCCGCCGAGAATCGCCGCCCCCGCCCAAATGCCGCCCCCACAGCCCCAGCCGACGACCCGCCACAATGGCCAAACCTTCGGCAAAACTCCCACACCGTCGCCGCGGCAGCCCGGCCAGCGCGGCCGGCGCCACAGCCACACAAGCCGAGGCGTGCGGCGATGACGGCCGTGCAAACGCGCCTCCGCCGCCCCATCGCCTTCCGTCGCCCTCCCGCCGTTTCCCGATCGGCCCGCAGCCGTCGGGCCACATCGCGCGCCGTCCTCCTCCTCTCGCCCGCCAACATTCACAGCCGTTTATCAACAATTGCCCGCCGCAAACGGACGCCGCCTGCGCAACAGGCGCCGCCGCCCCTCGCCGCTTCCGACCCAACCCCTCGACCGAGGCAAACCGCAATCCGAATCTACAGACCAACCCAATCTGCCGTCAGCACACACGACAGCCGACCTTACACGTTACGCGTTACACATTACGTTTACACGTCTAGGTTAGGTTAGGGTTAGGTGGACGTGGGTTAGGTTAAGGGGACTTGGGTTAGGTTAAGCGTCAAACTTAGGTTAAGCATTCAAACACGTCAGGCGTCAGAGGTTAGGTTAGGTTACACGTTAGGTTAAGGGGTCAGTGCTAGGTTAAAAAAAAGCGTTCAAACGTGAGGCGTCAGCCGGACAGCTTACCTTACGTAGACGTTAGGGGCTCACAGGCTGAGCTCACCTCGCCACACCACAGGTTAGGTTCGGTTCGCTCGGCTCAGCGTAAAGCGCCGAGGTCAGGGTTACGTTCGTTCACCTTCGGGCGCCACACTTTCGGTTGAAAGGTCGCGACGGGACGACGTCGGCAGGCACGCCGCAAACGAACAAAAACGTACAGACGACGTCGAAAACCGCCGACAGACGGGGGAGCAGCACGACCACGACCAGATACCGAGCGCGAACGAGACACACGCGAACCACCCCCACCGGCCAAAGGGCACCACACAACAACCCAGAGCACCACGTGTCGACACCAGAGCAACCCGCCGCTCACGCGACATGGCTGGCACCGAAGGGCAACCGCCCGCAACTGCGCTTTCCGCGCCGGCCCGGATGCACGTCGTGCTACAACAACACCACTACCGTACACAGCCGCTGTTCACAACATCACTATCATGCGCGCCCGCGGCTCGCCGCCGTCGCAGTCGCAGCCCCAACGCCAGCACTTTTGCACCACCATTCACACGCACCGCAACACAGCTCGCCGACACAGCCGAACAAAACAAACACCACACAACAACAGCAACAACGCCGCCGCCTCTACTTGTGCCGGCGACCCACCCCGCCGATGGCGCACCTTTCGCCAGCCGGCAATCGACACACACGCACCCACCCACCCCCCGGGGCCCAGTGCAAACAAAAAAAACACACAAAAACAAAAAAACCAAACAAAAACAAAACGACACGGGAAGCGCACACCGCCACTTCGCGCGCACGCCACCAACCAGTCGTCGTCTCAAAATAACAAACACAAAAAAAAAATAAACTAACAACTAGGGCAACACGAAACAAAAAACGCCTCGCACGAACCGCCCACAAAAAGGACAAGCACACGCACAGCCTCTGCTGACGACCACGACGCAGCGGCACGCTGCTCCTGTCCCGCGCCCCGCGCCCCACTCGAGTCACAACTCACGCGACACCGTCAACGACGGGCTCGCTTCCCGCAACCTACCACCTTTCCGCCACGACGCACAGCCCCAGCCCCACCCGACGACGCGCCCGTGGCAACGACTGCACTTTCACCACCGCCTCCCCCTTCCCCCCCCAAAACACACACACACACACACACACACACACACACACACAGCCAGCCAAAAACGCACTCGCGACCCACACATGCACACGCCAACCAGTCAACGTCGACAACCACACGCAAGGCTCGAAACGAAACCGGCGTCCTTCCACGTTGCCATCAAGCTACGCGACACAAGACACAAGGAACCAACACAACAGCCGGCCCCACTAATTCCCCACTCTCACGCCGCAAAAAGCACACCGAAACCGCCAAACGCACGCACATTCCCCTTCGCACTGACACCGACCGGCTCGCTACCACACACCTCTCGGCAGCCGTTTCACGCCAATTCGCCACACCGCCCACACAGTCGACAAGCGCCCGCCCTGTACGGCACACGCAACGACGCAGCGCAGCAAAGGGCGCCCGCAACACATACCTCTCCTCCCCCTCTCTCTCTCTCTCCGCCGCCCGACGCGCCAACCGCCACACCACACCGCCAGCCACTCGCAAATTGTGCACTGCCACCAGCCACACGTCCAACACGCCGCGCCGCCTCCGGCCACCCGCCAGGGGGCGCTCACGTCCGCGACAACAGCGCGGCCCGCCGGGCCGGGCCGGGCCGAACCGAACCGAGCCGCCGCTGCTCTGCACTCGGCACGGCCACACCCTGCTGCAGACCGGGCTCGTCTCTCTGTACGCGTCTGCCTGCGCATCAACACAACACGACCTTTTTTTTTTCCTCTCTCTACCGCCATCCCTTCTTCTCGCGTTTTACTCGTTGTTGCAGCAGCGGCGCACACCTACACATCCACAGCCCCAGCCGAGCCGAGCCGGCCTCACCTCAGGGCCCGCCGCCAGCGTCTCCTCCTCGGGCACAGGTGCGGTGCTGTGGCCGCCCATCCAACCGCATTGCTGGCCGTCCAGCCGCCAGGCGTTCCCACTGCCGCGAGCCACGCCGCGCACCGACCCTGCTGCAGAAAACGAAGCATAGCCAGAGACCGACCGATACACAAAGCAAGCCGTCGCCTCGCCTCTTGTCCTTCCTGCCTTCCTTCCGCCCCCGCCCTTCTCACACCACCGCCTCTCCACTTTCGCCCCCCCCCCTCCTCTTTTTTTTTTTTTTTTTTTTGTTTTCTTCTTTCTTTCTTTCTTTCTTTCTTTCTTTGGCCCTCTCTCCTTCCCGCCATGGCGGTTACGGCACCGCCTGCAGCGGCAGATTTTGTGCGCCCACACGCCTACTCCTACCACCATTAACCTCGCCCTGCCCTGCCCATCAACGTCGCAGTCGAACCGACGCTTGCCAACACACTGCCGACGTTCCTTTCTCTTTTCGGCCTACGCCCATTACGCGCCGCCGCCACAGCACCTTCCCTTCCCACAACACACCGACGTCATCACACGCACCCAAAACAGGGGCCACGACCGTGTTCCTCGCCCACTCCCGTCCCGCACGGTACGCACATTCCCAACTATTATTACCGCGCACCCTCCCTTTCCAATCTGTGTGTCTCTGTGTCTGTGTCCTGTCCGCGCGTGACGCCTCTCAACATCCGCCGTCCCCCGTCCCCCGTCCCCGTTTTCGCCCCCATGCCGTCGTCGCGCCGCCTCCTCCCCGTCCACCGCCGCCCCTGTCCGCCCCGCACCACACCATACACCGCTGCTTGTCCCGGCCCGTTGCCACCAAAGGCGCCGACCGCAAACGCGCCACGCCGCAGCCCCCGTGCGTCTCGCGCTCGCTTGCATCTCCGTGCCGACGCTGCCTCTCTTCCCGCTCGCACTCGACCTCGACAACACAGTCTTTGGCTCCGCCACTGCGTGTTCCGGTGGTACGCACGCTGCAACACGTATGTATTCATTACCAGAGCGATGGCGAGGCATGACAGCATCTCTGTCTGACCAGAGAGTTATTTATCGTTGCTAGTCGGCGCTTGGACCGCGCCAGACGACAGTAGTGGCACGCACCGGGTCGCCAGGAACAGTTGTTATATATATTGTAGCGCGAGTCGGGAGAGGTAGTAGTCGGTCGACAGTAGTAGCGGGGTGGGACGGTTGTACTGAGCGGGCGTCGGCGGCGTGCTCTGCTCGTCTCGCGACTCTGGTCACGGTTCGGGACGATGTATAGTATATTGTGTTATAATCAAAAGGTGGTGTGAAGCTGCATTTGCGCAAATCTGATAACGTATGTTCATTGTACTTATTTTGTTCAACGACAAAAAGCCCCACTATTACTTTTTTCTAAAGTAACTTTTGTCTTTTAACGAAAAACATTCACTTTTTAAAGACTACTTCCTATGGCATTTCCCTCCAAGGAGTGCAATTAATTACCAGCCAGCACTCATTCATTGCACACAGCTGTGTAAGGGGTATCTACAATTGAGGAGCGGATACAAATGCAATTTTTTGTTTTGTTTTTTTTTTTTTTTGTGCGTTGTAACCTCCCCGCAAAATTTAAAATAATGGACAATGTTATTTACGGATGCTAATGGACATTGCGCTAATTGTAACCTCGCCCACAATGAGAGGTATTGAAAATGGCAACAAAAATGTTAAATTCGCAATCTGACTCAAATATAAATTCTTCACAACATTTAAAAGTCCGTTCAGTGACAAGAAACTTCAATTAAACCGAAATATCGGTCTTTGGCCCTGTGCAAAACAATCAGAATTAAAGTCTTACCTCAGAATAAATGGATGTCACATTTCTGCTCTTGTTTGTTGCGCAGCGCTTGGAGGAACTGCATTGCAAATAATAATATTCTCTTTTTTTTTTGTGATTTTAGTGAAATTTTTCTTCAAAGAAGTGGAATGAAATGTGAAGTGCAACGAACTCTTCAGTTCAATAAAAAATTAAATGTTTGAAAAATGCTTTTGAAATAAAAATTATTATTGGGGAACTTGTTGGAGAATAATTACAATAAATAAAATTGTTCATTATCTAATGATTATATTAATTCACAGTATACCTTATTCACCATCTTGACCAGTGTTGCCGACCGCCTACATCACACAACCGCACTCGGCTGCTACTACTGACCGACCGCTCTGCATGACGACTATTAGCGTACTGCACGCGACGACTACTGACAGAGTACAGCCCTCAACTAGACAGACCTACAGACTCGCAACGACCGACCGACTGACTGACTGACTGACTGACTGACTGAGAACCGCTCGCAACACTCGCGCGGTCCAGCGCAAACTCTCTGGTCACAGATGCTACAATGTCTCGCCATCGCTGCTATGTTACATACGTGTTTCAGTGTCTTTTTCATTGGGGTGACGATCTTTGGCTCTTTTTATTCTGAATACAGGGCCAAAGGTCAACGCTGCTGCCCTTATACAATTTATCAGGTTTCATTATGTCTGTTGCAATGTTACATACGGTTCATTCTTTCATTAATATTATCGTTGGGTTTGTTTTGTAGGGACGTTAACATTCTGGCACATTTCTATTATCATCGGACTCTCTGCTATTTGTGCAGGGAGGTTATACCTGGGTCCATTTCCATTTCCATTTACATTCTAATATTGATAGACTTTTTGTTTTCTTTTTTGTTTCTTGTTGTTTTTCCTTCTTTTTTTTTGTTGTTTTTTTTTTTGTTTGTTTTGTTTTTCCCGCTCTCACCACCACCGCCGCATCACGCCTCCCGTTTTCTTGGTTTCTTTTCTGTTCTTCAACTGCTTCAACATCACCGCGCCCCATTTCCACACCACAGCCATCAGCCTCCAAGACGGGCAGGCGCAGTGTGCCATTTCCGGCGCACAAGCACACCCGTACGGTACTCTCCTCGCCCCCACGCCACCAACAACACAGCGACCACGCGGCTGTCAGGCACGGCACGGCACGGCACGGCACCGGCGAAATGCGCCGCCCCCGCCCCTCCGCGCATCCGTCCGTCTCGCCACGTTCACTGACAGCCGCGTCTGCGGCTACACCACGACAACCACAACACAAACACCGCTCCCCTCCCTGGCAACTCATTGTTTTTCTCCTCCTCTTTTGCACAAACCA